>NC_090222.1:38447500-38492500 GCF_024489055.1 Chanodichthys erythropterus | reverse complement strand
GCAGAACACCCATGCGGTCAGGCATTGGTCAGCAAAACAGGTAAATCTACCATAAAACCCACTCCATCGGTCAAGTCACTGTTGTTATGTTCTTCAAACAAACAGATTGCAGTTCTCTTTGCTGCCTGTAGTGGCGCAGCAATTTCACACTTCACCTTTAAGCCTGTTTGTGATGTAAGTGTGGGGTCATGGCCCTAATTCAGGACTTTAACTTCTTTCCTTTTCAAGATTTGTTGTGTGTGTGTGTGTGTGTGGCTTACATCCAGCACAGGTGCTCAATGCTAGAGTTCAATTTTCAGGTTGTAAGGTGTAATCACTCCTTGCTCAAGGGTTGCAGGTGCAACAGGCATGATTTGGGAGCGGGGATGGAAGGAGCCGCGGGAGGAAGCGTACAAGAGCCCTGAGGACCAACAGCCCAATCCACTGAGATTTATTGAGTCCACCCTCTAAAATCACAAGCCAAGAGCGTTGTGTCATCCTGATAAATGTGGAGGGGTGTTTGGGTTATTTCTGGGCCCTTTAAGGCGCCGCCGGGGAGCAAACACTCTGGCAACCTTCCTAATTCAAGGACTGTGGTTTTAAAAAGTGACCTACTTCATTCTTCAAAGACCACCGTCTCTCTCGCTGTCTTCAAGCAGCGGTTCAGAGATCTAAACGAGACCGGGAAAAAAAAGAGAGAGAAGTGCAGATCACAAACCAGTCAGTGTTTACAGAGAGTAGCCGTGTTTTGAGCATGAAAAGCTGTTAAATTCAGTTAAATTCACTGAACACTTGTGCAGTATTTAGTGCAAAAACATCCTATAAACAGCTCACAGTCAAACTTGACTGAGAAATATACACACTGTTTCACTGGATAAATCATATTTTTATTTTATTTTATTTTTACATTTTTATTTTTTATTTTATTTTTAATTATTTATTTGATTTCTTTTTTAATTATTTTTTACATTTTTTTTATTTTTTTGAAAATATTATTTCATTTGATTTCTTTTTATTATTTTTTTTTCTACATTAAAAAAAAAAAAAAAAAAAATTATAAGAGAAGTGCGGCTCACAAATCTTGCAGTGTTTCAAGAGAGTAGTCTGTGAGTTAATTCACTGAACACTTGTGCAGTATTTAGTGCAAAAACATGCATCGTACTAACCGCCCAGTCAAACTAAACTGAGCAATATACATTTTGATGGATAAATCTTGTTTATTTGATTTGATTTGATTTTTATTTTTTATTATTTTTTACATTTTTATTTTATTTTATTTTTAATTAGTATTTTATTTTTTATTATTTTTTACATTTTTATTTTATTTTATAATTTATTTTATTTATTTGATTTTTACATTTTTATTTTATTTTATAATTCTGTTTTTAAATATTTTATTTGATTTATTTTTTTCATTTTTTACATTTTTATTATATTTTGTTTTTTAATTAGTATTTTTTAAGTTATTTTTTTACATTTTTATGATTTTTATGATTTTTATTTTATTTTTATTTATTTATGTTTTTAGTATTTTATTTTATTTTAATAGGTATTTTTTTAATTATTTTTTACAATTTCATTTAATTTTATAATTTATTTTATTTTTAATTGAATTTTAATTATTTTATTTATTTATTTATCTTTATTATATTATTTTTGTTTTAGAGAAGTGCAGCTCACAAATCTTTATGTGTTCACAGAGTGTAGTCTGTGAGGTAAATTCACTAACCAGTAGTGCAGTATTGGGCAATATACACGCTGTTTCACTGGATAAATCATTTTTATTTTATTATTATTTTTTTTTTTAATCACAAAATATTGGGCCAAATATCAATCTAGCACTAAGAAGTTAAACTATAGACTTAAATGATTTTTGATGTTTAAGTTGCTTGCTGCCACTTTTTGTGTTTACTAAAGTACTTAACTGAAGCTTATGCACCACAATATAATATACAAAATTTATGCTTATCAGTCTTTAAAAAGGTTCATATTTACAGGTCTTTATATACATGTTGTTGTTATGCATAGTCATAGTTACATGTCAACTTACATGAGAAACACCAAGGTCATGTGTGATTGCTGGAAACCTAAATAAAAAATGACAATACTGTAGCACCTAGGTCATATGGTTAAAATTAAGTCATAAATCAAGGCACACACACCTCCTTTTCTATGCAAAGTTGTGAATGCATCATATTCACAAAAGCCTGTGCAATTTGTCTGCCTCAGTCAACATTGTGCTTTTACTGCCTGCATTAATTTTGATACTTTTTTTTAGTCTATTTCACCTTTGAAATCTGTACAGTTACAGTAGAGTCACCAGATCTGCAGACAACCCACCACTCATAGCCGGCCTGCGAGATTTAGCACATTTTCTGGACGTGGTTCTGGTGTTATCTGATTTGCATAATTCCTTTAGTGCATCGTGCTAAAATAATAGCATGCAAATGATGCTAATCTTTCTTAGTGAATTCTCCCTCAGTGTTTTGGGATAAATCTTTTAAGTGAATGAACCGTTCCTCTTTGCTTTCAAGGGACTCATACAGTATGCAAAGTCGTTTTGGTGGATATTTCTCTTTTTTCTGTCTTCAAAGACCGAGTTTTAGTTCAGAGTTGAAAGGAGCATTTCATTGATTAGATGAGTTTACTGAACAAATACGCCCGCCGTAGTGCCACTAAATGAGACGAGTCCATAAATGAACTGAAGCAAACTGAACAAATGAGGGTCATGTTGATCGTTCAGTTCTGCATATGAGTGTCCTGTTTATGAGCGTTTTCATTTATTTGCACTCGTGTTGTGTTGACAAAACAGAGGACAAAAACTTGTGGTGCATAACACTCACTTTCTGAAGTCATTTTGGTGAATCCTCACTCTTAATGCTCATCTCTGTATTACCTGAATCACATCCGCTGCCAGTTTAGGAAGTCCTGCCTGCTTCTCCATGCCATTTGGAAGCACATCAGATGAGCCGCATTCAGGGCAAGTGCCGGCCGAGCATCTGTTGTCCTCCGAGAGCTCTGATAAGATGTTATGGATAAGTTAATTGTGGATCAGCGGTGCTTGTGATAGGTAAGCCCAGAGTTTACATTCGCTAATTGGCGGACGCCTGAGGCTCGGGTCGCAAGAGCAGGACGTACATACCGCATGAAACTAAGGGTGTTTTCACACTTAAGTCCTCTTTAAAAGAACCAAATTCGGTCTCCTTTAAGTGGACCAAGTGGTGAACAAGGTATTTGTTTGTAAAGATTATTAATATTATTATTATTAATTCCATTATGTTGTAAAGCAACGTTGCTACAAATGCTATTGAATGATCTTTTGCACAAAAATATAAATTTTGCTGCAATTCTACATCTATATTCTTGCACTATTTTGATATTGAAAGCACTCTTTTATTAAAAATGAAACATTTTGAACTCCCTAGGTTTTTTGAAGTGATGTTTTGGACAATATAATTTGTTGGCATAAATGCACTACAGTCAATTGCAATTATCATTGAAGACCGGCAATAATGATTTTTAATAATAATGGTGATATATAGAAGCTGGGCCTAAAATTAACACTTTTCAAGTACTGAATGAGAGTAAAAATCAGTGCTGGCAAGTATGAAATGATGTTACTCACTAGTTGGCCGGTAACATTTTTATGAATTCTAACAATGTATTAACGTGAACAAACACGAATGACACAGTTGACGGGCCAGTGCTGCATCGTCACGAATATTTAAGCCTTGACAATTTAAATGTTCAAGCGTAAGAAGATGCATAGGAGGCGCATTTCGCTCTGTATGGAAAGTTTTGTGTGGGCAAACATCCAAAGCATACACCCAGTAAGCCACGTCTCAAACAGCGTGCAAATACTAAACTGAGCTCTTTTTCACGTATTCTTGCACTTGAGCAGATAAATTCACACAAAATTATGTCAAAAATAGTGAGTATTCTAGTAAACATGTTTGGTTATGTCTTAAGTGAATGCAAATGCATGTGTAACAGCATCAGTATATTAGATCCGTGCATTTGCTCTTAAAGTGACAGCTGCCTAATATTCATGCTGCTGTCTGTTTTAATGTTAATCAAACAACAAAGGACAAAGATAAAATTACTAACTGCTCTTGACTGATTAACTTTTGTGTCTTTAATAAGAATGTTTAATTTATACAGTGAAGATGCAGTTTTCCAACCTGGAAACTGAAATGTTTGTTATATTGTATTTATTAGTGATTTTGTTTGTAATTTGATTATTTGTTCTTCTTTTATTACTGAACAATTTTAATGTACATTTTTTAAATATAAAATTAAAGAACATAAAATGAAACTCTTCAAATTAATGACATACAAACCTGATTCCAAAAAAGTTGGGACACTGTACAAATTGTGAATAAAAACAGAAAGCAATGATGTGGAAGTTTCAAATTTCAATATTTTATTCAGAATACAACATAGATGACATATCAAATGTTTAAACTGAGAAAATGTATAATTTTAAGGGAAAAAATAAGTTGATTTTAAATTTCATGGCATCAACACATCTCAAAAAATTTGGCCATGTTTCCCACTGTGTGGCATCCTCTCTTCTTTTTATAACAGTCTGCAAACGTCTGGGGACTGAGGAGACAAGTTGCTCAAGTTTAGGAATAGGAATGTTGTCCCATTCTTGTCTAATACAGGCTTCTAGTTGCTCAACTGTCTTAGGTCTTCTTTGTCGCATCTTCCTCTTTATGATGTGCCAAATGTTTTCTATGGGTGAAAGATCTGGACTGCAGGCTGGCCATTTCAGTACCCAGATCCTTCTTCTACGCAGCTATGATGTTGTAATTGATGCAGTATGTGGTCTGGCATTGTCATGTTGGAGAATGCAAGGTCTTCCCTGAAAGAGACGACGTCTGGATGGGAGCATATGTTGTTCTAGAACTTGGATATACCTTTCAGCATTGATGGTGCCTTTCCAGATGTGTAAGCTGCCCATGCCACACGCACTCATGCAACCCCATACCATCAGAGATGCAGGCTTCTGAACTGAGTGCTGATAACAACTTGGGTTGTCCTTGTTCTCTTTAGTCCGGATGACATGGCATCCCAGTTTTCCAAAAAGAACTTCAAATTTTGATTCGTCTGACCACAGAACAGTTTTCCACTTTGCCACAGTCCATTTTAAATGAGCCTTGGCCCAGAGAAAACGCCTGCGCTTCTGGATCATGTTTAGATATGGCTTCTCTTTTGACCTACAGAGTTTTAGCCGGCAACGGCGAATGGCACGGTGGATTGTGTTCACCGACAATGTTTTCTGGAAGTATTCCCGAGCCCATGATGTGATTTCCATTACAGTAGCATTCCTGTATGTGATGCAGTGCCGTCTAAGGGCCCGGAGATCACGGGATCCAGTATGGTTTTCCGGCCTTGACCCTTACGCACAGAGATTGTTCCAGATTCTCTGAATCTTTGGATGATATTATGCACTGTAGATGATGATAACTTCAAACTCTTTGCAATTTTTCTTTTTCTGATATTGCTCCACTATTTTTCACAGCAGCATTGGGGGAATTGGTGATCCTCTGCCCATCTTGACTTCTGAGATGTTGCCAATTGACCTAATAAGTTGCAAATTGGTCCTCCAGCTGTTCCTTATATGTACATTTAACACTCTGAGGTCTGAAAACGCGCCGGCGCGTTTTGCAGGTTTTTTTTTCACATTGCAGCAAAACTTAAAACAGACTTAAAATACTTTTATCATTTTTTGTCATAGAGACATAAGTAATATATCAATTGAAACTATAGAATATATTCTTTTATTTGTATACACTCAGAGTAAAAACAAAAAGTTGGGCTTCTTGTAAAATAAAGAAAACTAACATGATGCGTGATTTCTCCTCTCCCTCCGAACGAAGTCCAATCTGATAGTTCTCAGAAAATGAACTGTAACTTAGTGAATACTAATCACAGAAAAATTACACTTATGTCTAAAAAAACGTTAAGATGTCAGGTTTTAAATCATGTAAGTCAAATCGAAAACAAACCTTCTGTGTTTATGTAATCTGTATGAAAAGAGAGCCATGTCAGAAGTCTGTGATTCAGCTCATTATCCGCTAATGCGGCCACGCCCACGGAGCCAGCGCTATTCAGACGCTAATTCAGTCAATACATGCATTCATCATCTCAATCGTGTATTTATTGTCTTGAAAAGTGTTTATCTGGTTTTAAAAGTCATGGTTAGCGATCTCTAGAAGACATGCAGTTACTTCCTGTTTACTTTTCTTCTATGGATGAATTTTAGATGAGTTTTTGTTTCTTTAGCACCCTCCGGATGCAGTATGTATTGGAAACTCCATTCATGGAATAGCCTCTTCTTCTTTTAGATGAATTTGTGGACTAAAAATGCACAGAGCGCCCTCCGACTTCAAGTATGAATTAAAAACACCAGCGCTCATAGTAATGACAATGAATATTAAATAAATATAACTCCTCTGTATAGAAAATTGACAAGCATATGAGAATCCAATATTTCCAATATACAATATTTTAAACTAAAAGCCTATATTCAGACTCTTTGCATCACAGAAATACATTATATTTTAAAGTATAATATAAAACCATTACTTTATATTGTAATTATATTTTTCTGTATGTTTCATATATCATAATGAGCTTGAGACATCACAGAAGGTTTTTTTCTCAGCCTACCTGACTGAAATGCCTCATTAATATGCAAGTCATTTCAGCTCATTACTATTTGATTCTTTTGTCTTCTCAGGTGAGAATGGCCCATTATTAATGGTGATTCACGCCTCCTCGCATACTGTGTTTCTTGGCAAAAAGTGTCTTACAAAAACTAAATCAATATATTGTTTTATATGAAGGAGTAGGCAGCATAATTTTTACATAATTCTGATGCAAAAACTCTAGTCTACAACCTCCAATACCCTAAAGTATTATAAACACAGATTTACTATACTTTTTTTGGCCTTTTTTCAGTGACTTAAGTTTTTTTGTTTTTTCAATAACCACGCATAAATGTTATTCCTTCAAAAACACAAACATGTACATACATGTTCCTCACATATTATTGTAGCCTAGTTTGTGTTGAATACAGTGTAATGACACTTTTTCCATTAATATGTTTATGAACAACTGAAAAAAGCACAAATGTCAGGGCATGTCAAAACTTCTCCAGGCCCCAAATCAGCCTCAGACTCCAGAGGGTTAACTTTTCCGGCCTCTTATTGCTACCTGTCCCAACTTTTTTGGAATGTGTAGCTGTCATGAAATCCAAAATGAGCCAATATTTGGCATGACATTTCAAAATGTCTCACTTTCAACATTTGATATGTTATCTATATTCTAGATAGTGATAGTGTCCCAACTTTTATGGAATCGGGTTTGTATTTGAACTCCAGATTGCAGTATGAAAGTAACCATTTAAATTAACTGCTGCCGGTCACAATTACTATAGTATCAGAATCGTTTTGCTGCTTGCCTTTGATTAAATTGCCTCTGGAGACCAAACTCTGTTTCTGACTAAACCCAGTGTGAAACCTCAGTCAGGGATCCAAATTGAGTCTGTTTTTGCTGCAGACTGGTATTGATATTTTAGCACAGACTGAAGCACCAGCCCTTTTGCCTTCCACAGTGTAAATATATACAGTATGTAACCTCCTCAAGGTCACAAACTCATAAGGGAATACAGAAACACCCGTCTGCGATTGCGGTTCGTTTACATAACCTGCGGGTATTGCTGCAGGTTTGTTTTTTCATGTCTGAGACTCATCTCGCTGTCACGAGAAGGAAAAGATAGCAAATCACTCCAATGATAACACACACACACACATATGCGCAGCAGCTCATGTTTGATAGGGGAGTGTATCTGATATTGTCCTGCAGCAGGAACGCTCTCATCTCCCCCTGCGGTCTCCGGTATCCAGGAGGATGTGCATTAGCCCACCCGCGCCACCGGTCACGCCTGCGCCAGGAGACCCGCTGTTCTCCATCCGCAAATCTGCAGGCTGGACTTTGATCACGTCCCGCATCGGCCGCCAAAACTAACCCATACACCACAGTCACAGATGTACTCAAACACAATATTCTCCCTTCTGAGTAAAAACTAAAGCCGTTCACTTCTAAATTCATGTCTCTTGGCTGTGGAAAGATATCTGTTTGCTTTCTCACCATCTGTAAAGCTGTACGATATATTGACCACTCACAGAAAAACTGTGATTTTGCTGCCAGATATGAAATTAAGCAAATTTGTAAATATTGTGATGATTTTATTGTGCTTTATATCTTGTCAATGTTTGCTGAAGAATGTCATTAGACTTTTTTTCTTTTTTTTTGAAATTGTATTATAGGGGTGTCGCAATATACCGGTATTGACGATAACCGTGATATTCAAAGCATGAAATATCGATATTGTGTTAATTTAGGGAGTGACAATATACCGGTATTGATGATAACCACAATATTTAAAATGAATAGGACGCTTATGATATCATGACATGTAAATACTCCAGTGCCAGTACCTGGTTGAGCTCTCAGGTGGCAGTATTGCAAAATTCAAGATACACAGGCATTTTTTGCCCCGACAATTTTTTGTCATTATATCATATTATAAGATGTATATTACAATATCACACGAGCAAAAGTGCCGTTTTCCCCAAATCAGCACAAATGCAATGTTCCTTCAACTTGTTAAATGAACAATGTGAGTTACATTTTAGACACAGTATTGTTATTGTTTTTTTTCTTTATTTCGCCAACGGAAATTTCAAAATTATGTACAGATGAACAGCCCCCGTGCAACAGAAATGTTTTTGTTATTCTGACTGAATCCGAGCTTCGTTCCTGAATGAATCAGTCATTTGAACAAATCGGTTGACTCGATCACTCATTAAGACAGTGACTTGGTGCCACCTACTGGCAGTTTAGTTTAGTTTCATATTTAAGGTACATTTTAATAAAAAAGTTAAAATTAGAGAAATTTATTTAAATATATAATATTGAATTCAATTTATGTAGAAAAATTGTAAATGATGTGTAAATGTCACTTCTCATTCTGTGTCACCTCTGTATTGCAAAGATGGATTTTGTTTATAATGATTTAATTTGCTTGGTAACAGCCATAATGTATAGGCTACTATGCTAGTATTAATTTTTATTTCTTCAAGTCTTAAAAAGCCTTAAATTTGACTTTAAAAAATGTGCAGCAACCCTGAAAGAGGAAAACTAATAAAGTAAAAATTATTTAGACTGATAAATTTCCCCCCCAAGGATTCTATAAATATCGCGATATAACGATATTGTGATATTTTTTGGCCACAATAACCGTGGTGTGAAAAATCTAATATCGTGACAGCCCCATTGTATTTGCATCTTGGCATTTCCAAAATGTCTAGTATAGTGAGTATAGAAACCTGGTTTATAACTAATTTGAGTTGCAAAAATAATGTTAGAGTTGGCAAATACTTGTATCAGTTCAAATCATCAGATTCAATAAATTGATTCAAAACTTGAATAATGGACTGATTTAAAACATAAACTTTAACAGTTAATTTATGTGAATCAGTTCAAATCATCAGATTCAATGAATTGATTCAAAACTTGAATAATGGACTGATTCAAAACTTAAACTTTAACAGTTCATTTACGTGAATCAGTTCAAATCATCAGATTCAATAAATTGATTCAAAACTTGAATAATGGACTGATTCAGAACTTAAACTTGAACGATTTATTTACGTGAATCTTTTCAAATCATCAGATTCAATGAAATGATTCAAAAGTTAAATAATGGACTGATTCAAAACTTAAACTTTAACAGTTAATTTACGTGAATCAGTTCAAATCATCCGATTCATTGAATAGATTCAAAATTTTAACAATGAATTGATTCAAATCTTGAATTTCAGTGATTAATTTTTGTTATGTGAATCAGTTCAAACTGTCCATTTTAATAAATTAATTCTAACCCTGACAATAGAATTGATTAAAAACTTCAACAACACAACTGATTCAGAGCTTGAACAATATTACATGAATCACTTCAAACTGTCATTTTCATGATTGGTGGTTTAGGAAGTTTTCCAATAATTGTAGATAAAATTTGCTCTTATTCATTAGTAGAAATAATAAAATATAATTTCACTTCTTTTTATTTACTAAAAGAAAATGTGAAGGAAAACATTCCTTCATCATTTTAAACTAGATATTCACAGTTTATTTTATTTTTAAATTAATCATGTTGAATCTAAATAGCAATAAATGCCTGTTTGGTTGAAATTTTGTTTCCCCTGATTGATAAAAAAAATATATTTTATGCTATATATGAACATAAATACCAAATTATATAGTGAAAATTGTTAAAAGGCTGGAAAATATGACGAGATTATTCTATATTTTAGCTATATCACCTCGCCTAAACAGAGAGAAAGAGTGAGAAAGTGAAGAGCAGTAAAACCCAAATGCTTCCGATTAAATGTCATCCATGAATATACTGCACACTGAAAAATGTAATCAGCACGCCTTTCCATTCCACCGCAGAAATCGAGGAACGTGTTTTCCTAATGAGCTCCCAGTGAAATTCCCTGCCATGCTATGTTGGCTCTTTCATGGTATTATTTCACATCCATTTATCCAGCTCCGCCACAAGAACGCCTAAGAATTTATGCGCCTCTGTGACACTGACGCTATCATAACAGAGCAGCTGCCATCCGATTGGATGACGGATAATAGAGACGGAACATGGCTGGGATCAATAACAAGATGCTTTTTCGCAGCCCTGCGAGTGTGTGGAAGGAGCCTAAACACCATCGAGCTTGAGCTGAATACTGAATAAGTGTGCGTCCACAGTTTTATATATGGCTGTTTCTTCAGCTAAGGGCGTTTTTGGCACGCTTGACTTTTAGGAATAAACTCCCTTGACACTCACACTAGTTTATCTAATTTATTCACTAACAGATTCTAAGATAGACTGAAATGTCATGAAAATTTTCCCCACAGTGTCATTTCCACAACGTATCAGTTATGATTAATAGCATTCTGTGGTGGAAATAAAATGGCCTTCCCCTATGTTATACTAAGTCTAATTTTATAACTTAATACATGCTATCATGCTATTTTTTTATTTTTATTTTTTTATTAAACTTTTTGCATAATTTGAAACAATTATAGATGCTGCAATGATGCAAAATATAAATATTCTGTTCATAATATCTTCACTTTCTCACTCTTTCTCTAGGTTTAAGTGAGAATAGGGTTGGTTGATTTAGCTAAAATATATAATGATAATAAATCTCAATGTTTTTCAGCCTCAGAAAAGGCATAAAACATTTATTTTTCAATCAGGGGAAACATAATTTAAAGCAAACAGCCATTTATTGCCATTTAGATTCAAAATGATTAATAGAAAATTAAAAAAAAGCAATGAAAATGTAGTTTAAAAATAATCAAGACATGGTTTTCAGTAAATAGTAAATATAATTGTGCTTCTTTTTATTTACTGAAATACAGTGGGAAAACATGCCTTGATTATTTAAAACTACATTTTCATAGTTTTTTTTTCTTTTCTATTATCATTTTGAATCACAATTAGTCCTTGGCTTTTTAACAGAATAATATAACATAACAAAAACGAAAACAAGTTTTAGTTTTAAAGGGAACCTATTATGCCCTTTTACACAAGATGTAATATAAGTTCCCAGAATGTGTCTGTGAAGTTTCAGCTCAAAATACCCCACAGATCATTTATTATAGCTTGTCAAATTTGCCCCTATTTGGGTGTGAGCAAAAACACACCGTTTTTGTGTGTGTCCCTTTAAATGCAAATGAGCTGCTGCTCCCGCCCCCTTTCCAGAAGACAACAGCTCAACAACAACAAAGCTGGAGAATCTCACGCAGCCAAAATGAGGATTGTCAGTAACGGTGTTCAGCCTTACATTGTTCAAACCGGAGTCGACACTGATGGAGAGACTCAGGAAGAAGTTACAACTTTTAGACGTTTCTGAATGGTTAGTGGATAAATTGATGTAGTTGCTGTGGAGTTGATTCAACTCATCCACTAGCATGTGCCGTCATGTTCATCTTTTGTGTTGAATTGACCCTCGTTTGTGAAGCAGTCTGTCGTAAAATGACGGCATGACAACAACACTCTACTACAACAACTCTTCCTCTTCTCTAAAGCAGCCCAACATGACCCCGCCCCCTTTGTTGCGTGTTCTCGAGGGCGGGGTTTATGTAAATTTTAGAGTTTGTGATGTCACCAACCCGGAAAGAAGCTTGTTGTTGTTTGTTGTAGTCCTTAAAAAGTGATTTCTGTAAATGAAAAGCTCTCTCTTTGCATTGAACTTTGAGGGCCCTATAATACACCCGGCGCAATGTGACGCAAGTGTGTTTGCTAGTTTTAGTGTCCGGCGCCGTTCGCGTTTTCCCGTTCAGCGCCACGTCCTTAAATAAGTAAATGCATTTGCGCCAGTTAGTGCGCCCATGGTTTAAAAAAGAGGTGTGTTCAGGTGCAATTGCTATTTTAAGGAGCTGAAAATAGACTGTGCCATAGACCAACTCAAACCTGGTCTAAAGTCTAAAGTCAAAAGGATTACAGTGTAAAAGAATATTACTGTGTAGGCTACATTAATATAAAAATGTAATGATGAATAGTCATTGCGTGTATTAGAATTAGGCTACCTATTTTCAATTCAGCCTATTACTACTTATAATGATGAACGAAATTGGCTAATTAATTGAACAATCGTGCCAATACACACATATATATTAACTGACTCATCGCGCGGAGCTATTTGCAAGCCCGCTTTAACTTCGCGCACGAGCAGATCAGTTTCTTCGCTTGAAAAGCGTTCAGTTTTTTCCGCCAACAAATTCCACCATGTAAATATCAATCCGCCATGGCGCGAGCGCATCTCGCTCTTAAAGGGAAGGGGAGATGACACTCTGATTGGTTTATTGAACGTTCCGCCCATTACTCATTAAGAGAATAGGGACAACCCATTTCAAAAATGTGCCCCGGCACACGGACCGTTTTTCCGTTGTTAAAATAGCAAAAGTGGATTTGGACACGCCCTGAGTGCACCTGCGCCGTGCGCTTCACACTTTGCGTTTAGATCGTTAAAATAGGGGCCTGAGTGTTGTAACTTTGCAAATGTTGTAAACGGCAACATTACATACTAGCTAAAGTTAAAAAAGTGAAATCATCATCAAGGACCCCTTTAATAAAAGTTGAAGAAACACTCATATTTGTTTGTGTAACAGTGGAGGCAGCTAGTCCTTGGCTATTGAAACTGTTGTTGTTTACGCTCTGTTGCTCAAGAATTCTTGTATTTTTCCTCTGTCCTTCATTCTTTGTTATTTTGGCTTTAGTTATAGGACAAGGCTCCAGTAGAGCTTTGATTATCTCCAACAGGTCTCAGAAGCTGATTGAATCTTGTTGCTTGTTTCCAGACAGTGAGCGTGCAAAAAGATGCATTTCGCCGCCAAGCGCTGAAAGCACAACATCCATTCTTTCGCTCTGCGCCTAATTTCTAATGTAATATTAATGTGATGGGATCCTCTATAATATGCGATGTTTATGACCTAACGCTAGTGTTACCAGAAATGCACTTAGTACATCCTGAGAAACAACAAACAGTATTTGTTTTGTAAATCAAATGGTAACTGTGTTTGTTAGTGAAGATGGGAGGTGCGGTATTGATTCAGACATTCTCTTTAAATGAAAACGCTCATGCAATTATAAATGAGTATGTTTTGCCACACAGACTGTGTGTCTTGATCACGTTACTACTGAACCAGCCAGCTGTTATGGTGCACAATGAAATCTAACGTGTAATGGGAAAACAGTGGCTGTGTTCCAAAACCTAGTGAGCTGCATTACTGTACACTACCTGAATGACACAAACTCTTAAAAGTGACCAGTTTTGGGACATGGGCAACAACTCTGTCCACTTATATCTCTTTTTTTAAAGTATTTGATGTGCCTACCAAGAATTTTTTTTTCTATGAAATTAGACTAAATATGCAAAATAACCATGTTTATTTTGGTAAAATGAGGTCATGTGAAACAAAGTACCATGCTACTTTTGTTTCATAATGCATTATGCCTGACATACATTTTTTTTTTTTTTGTAGTATACAGTATAATATGAGAAATTTTCAGATGCACATTACTGTTCAAATGTTCAAGTTCGGTAAGATATTTTTTAATGGACATTAAATCTGACTTTTTCCATGTTTAAGTGCTATAATTGGGTCCCCGGTGCATCTACCAACCCAGAAAAGGTGAAAAAGGACAACCCAGTAACTTTGTTTTGGCAAGTCTTTCTCTGCAAGCATGTGAAAAAATGAGCCGCTCAGATTTCGCTCCCCTTGTGTTGTTTCTTTTTAAAAACTTCTCCCTGAGTGTCTCTATCGTTACTGTGACTGACAATCCTCATTTTGGCTGCGTGAGATTCTCCAGCTTTGTTGTTGTTGAGCTGTTAAAGCTCCACCCTCTTCTGGAAAGGGGGCGGGGAGCAGCAGCTCATTTGCATTTAAAGGGACACACACAAAAACTACATGTTTTTGCTCACCCCCAAATAAAGACAAATTTGACAAGCTATAATAAATGATCTGTGGGGTATCATGTTGTTTGTTTGTGCTAAAATTACATTCTCCACCAAGGATGCATGCTGTTTCCTTAAAATCTGGCCAAAGACGTTCTTAGAAGGAAGCATGTCCATACTAACAGTAGCCTTAAAATGCTCCCAAAGTAGTCCCAACAACTAGATTCATGCATTAAAAAAGTGCCTTTAGAGACTCTGTAAGGTCTGGAGTCTCGGTCCTGTGATCCCTCTAGCATGACTTCCTAATCCGTCTTGCTCTGTCTTAGCGTGAAGTGCTACATCACTTTATTCGTCATGCTTAATTAAATCTGTTTCGCCAGTAATACAGCATCTCATTCATACTCGTACCCAAACACATTTTAAAGCAGCGGGGCATTGGCTAATAGATGCGTCCGAGAGCAGGGGGGCTGTGCGCTCTCCGGACCATGTTCGCCGGATTCAGCTCTGTTTTTAATTAAGAGACACGTGTGGCACATCAACACGGCCGTAATCCCTCTAAGGACATGTTCGCTCTCCCCGTGGGGCCGCACATCCCAGACTACATGCAGAGAAAGTGAGAGATGTGGAATGAGTGCTGTTTCAGAAAGTGTCCTGCCATGTTATTAGTGTAGGGTGAGTGGGAGGGCAGGAGAGAAAGAGATGAGATGAAGAAGGAACGCTCTGAAATATTTGGCTCATGTTATGTAAAGTTTGTGTAAATGTTAGGAACAGACGGAATAGTTCTCCATTGTCTTTCTGAAGGATCATTTGATGCAAAGCTGAAAATTCAACTTTGCATCACAGGAATAAATTACATTTTACAATAGATTACAATAGAAAATAGATAATATTTTCAGATTTTTACTGTATTTTTGATCAAATAAATGCAGCTTTGGTGGGCAGATTTAAAAAAAAAAAAGAAAAGAAACATTTTATTGACCTCAATCCTTTGAATGTTAGTGTGCAAAAAATTCTGGGTTAAATATAACCCAACTGGGTTAAAAATGGGCAAACCCAGCAATTGGGTTGTTTTGACCCATTGGTTGGGTTAAATGTTTGACCCAATGTGCTGTGCAATTTTATTTATCTCAACTATTGTTTAAAAATTACTATATATCTGGCTTAAAATGAACCCAAAATAGGTTGGAAATTAAAAATCAGACACATAATTACTAGAGGCAACAATAATAATCAAAAAGTGAACATTTATTAATAAGCAATTTAATAAAATGGATTAATGTTCATTTATTAAACATACACTCTAAAAAATGCTGGGTTAAAAACAACCCAAGTTGGATTGAAAATGGACAAACCCAGTGATTGGGTTGTTTTAACCCAGCGGTAGGGTTAAATGTTTGCCCAACCTGCTGGGTAGTTTTATTTAACTCAACTATTGTTTAAAAATTACTGTATTGCTTAATTAAAATTGACCCAAAGTATGTTGGAAATGAACATTTATTAATGTTCAATGAATAATTATTAAACAATACACATTTATTAAATTGCTTATTAATAAATTTATATTAATAAACTATTAAATTTATATTAATAAAATATTAAAGCTTATTCATAAACATTCACCTTTTGTCTATTATTGTTGCCTCTAATTGCATCTGGTTTTTAATTTCCCAACTATTTTGGGTTCATTTTAAACTAGCCATATAGCAATTTTTAAATAATAGTTGGTTTAAATAAAACTACCCAGCAGGTTGGGCAAACATTTAACCCAACTGCTGGGTTAAAACAACCCAATAGCTGGGTTTGTCCATTTTCAACCCAACTTGGGTTGTTTTTAACCCAGCATTTTTTAGAGTGTATTAATCATTGTTAATTTCCAACATACTCTGGGTTCATTTTAAGCGAGCAATACAGTCATTTTTAAACAATAGTTGAGTTAAATAAAACATTTAATCCAACTGCTGGGTTTGTCCATTTTCATCCCAACTTGAGTGTGCATTTCTTTCCTGGAACGCAATGTTATTTCATTCTATTATTTTTCCAGTGGATGTGAATAAGTTCAGTGGCTGTCGAGCTCCTAAAAATGACACAAACTCTGCAAGTATAGCGCAACGTGTGTCATAAAGTTTGAAATTTATGTTATTATTCGATGAATGTCACAAACACATGAATGACGTTCAAGAAAACTCTTTCATTTTAACAGACCTCCAACCAAAATGGAGCTGAATGTTTGTAGAAAATACATTTGTTAGCTGAGGAGAAAGAGAGGGAGAGTCGAGTTAAACACAGATGGAAAATAATTTCTCGATTTTCCCACGCGGCGCTTCAGGCTGCAGGAATAAATATGATGTCTAGAAATACATCCAGGTGGTTTCGGGGAAATGCATAAAGGTACAAAACGGAAGCGCGATGTTTAACATCAGCAACGTACAGAGGGAAAGACGTGAGTGGAGAAGCCTGGCTTGACTCATACATTATTGCTGACCTGTATTGATTGAGCGGAGGCAGAAACGACGGCTAGAGATAGACGAGTGTTAGAGAATAGAGAAGGAGAATGCGGGGGCTTGAAAATGAGAGGATATTGACAGTGCTGTTAAACATATGAGTCACCAACCTTCCCCCCTCAGTCATTAGCATGAACGCGAGGAACAAGACAGCCCTCCACCGAAATAAATGGGTCACTTAGACTGACAGAAAACACTTGTGAGCTCCTTAAACAGATGAACGCGCGACAGAGACTGAGCAGAGAAGGTGTGCAGATATCCTCTATCTTAATCTGTGCTTTTGTCTTGTTTTACAGCAAAAACAGCGAAATCTACTTAAAACAAGATACATGTACTTGAAGATACACTATGACATGTTTGCAGAGGACTTGAAGTTATTTTACAGACCCCATTGGTGAAGTGCTTTTACTTGTTTAAGATTTATGCTTGAAAAAAGAAAAAACAAACAATGGAAACACTTTATTTTAAGGTGACCTAGTTACACATTACCTCATGTGCTTACTGTAGTAATAACAGTAAATTATGCATAATTACAGGTAACTAATCCTAAACCTAACCCTAACCCTAACTGTAACTCTATAGTAAGTACATGCAGTTAATTAATATTACTCAGTACTTATTTGAGTAAGTACAATGTAACTATGTGTCAACCTAAAATAAAGTGTAACCAAAACAGTTTGCTTACGGAGTGAGAAAAATAAGCGTAATTCTAGATACACTATTGTTTAAAAGTTTGGGGTCTGCAAGAGGATTTTTATTTTATTTTATTTTTTGAAAGAAGTCTCTTCTGCTCACCAAGGCTGCATTTATTTGATCAAAAATACAGTAAAAACAGTCAAAAATATTATTACAATTTAAAACATCTGTTTTCTAAGTGAATATATAGTACAATGTAATTTATTTCTGAATTTTCAGCATCATTACTCCAGTCTTCAGTGTCACATGATCCTTCAGAAATCATTCTGATATGATGATTTGCTGCCCAAGAAACATTTCTCATTATTATCAATGTTGAAAAAAGTTGTGAAACTGTGATCAATTTTTTCAGGACTCTGTGTAAATGAAATTGTAAATGGCTTTACTTTCAATTCTGATCATTTTAATATGGAAGCTTGTTTCCGCCACTGAAATTAAGATTTTTTTTTTTCTCAGAATTGTGTGATATAAACTCACAATTGTGAGTTACAAAAACAGAATTGTGAGTTATAAACTCACAATTATGACTAAAATCTTTTTTCCACAAATTTGGACTACATAACTTGTAATTGAAAGTTTATATTTCACAATTCTGAGAAAAGAAGTCAGAATTGAGAGAAAAAAAAAATGAATTGAGAGAAAAAAAGTCAGAATTGCAAGAAGAAAAGTCAGAATTGAGAGAAAAATTGCAAGAAAAAGTCTGAATTGTACGGAAGAGGATTAATAGCAATAATAAAAAAATAAAACCATCTCGAGATTAAAGTTGTTAAATTTCGAGAAATAAACTCGATAAATTTTGAGAAAAAAGTCTAAATAAAATGTTGAGAATAAACTCGTTAAATTATGAGAAAAAACTTGTAAAATTTCGAGAAAAAGGTCAAGATAAAATGTTGACAATAAAGTCATTAAATTACGAGAAAAAAGTTCACAAAAAAACAAATTCATTAAATTGTTAAATTGTTAAATTAAATTATTTCTCATAATTTAATGACTTTTTTCTAGTAATTTAATGACTTTTTTCTCGTAATTTAATGACTTTATTCTCAACATTTTATCTCAACTTTTTTCTCGAAATTTAACAAGTTTTTTTCTCGAAATTTAACAACTTTAAATCTCGAGATGGTTTTATTTTTTTATTATTGCTTGGCCCTAATCCTCTTCCGTAGAATTACAAGAAAAAAAGTCAGAATTGAGAGAAAAAAGTCAGAATTACAAGAAAAAAAGTCAGAATTGAGAGAAAAAAAGTCAGAATTGAGAGAAAAAAAGTCAGAATTGCAAGAAAAAAGTCAGAATTAAGAGAAAAAAGTTTGAATTACAAAAAAATTTCAATTGCAAGAAAAAGTCTGAATTGCAAGAAAAAAAAGTCTGAATTGATAGAAAAAAGTCAGAATTGCAAGAAAAAGTCAGAATTAAGAGAAAAAAGTCAGAATCGCAAGAAAAAAAAGTCAGAATTGCAAGAAAAAAAGTGAGAATTTAGAGAAAAAAGTCAGAATTGAGTAAAGCCATATCTTTGACATTTTGACATGAAGCGTATAATTTGCATATCATTGCCACAAGACAAAGTGCAAAACCAAATTGTGTAAAATCCAAATATCATTATTGTTTTGAAATAACTTGGCTTAAAATAATGTGATTTTTACTCCAAACCTCCAGATCTGCAGTTCGGCCATTTTAACAGATTCAGTATTAATGAACCACTAAAATTGGCTTAGATCATATTGAGAAAAAGCCTCCAACTCTAAGCTGACTGAATGAATTCTTTTTGCAATTCATCTTAATGAAACCTTAATGAAGATGCTAAACAGCACAGAGGCATTATCTCGACAACACATTTGCACATTGTGACCTTACAATAGCCGTTCCAGCGGTGTTCGTAATTGCTGCCTGCAGATATGTTCTCTTTACAAAGACCAAGAACGTGGCAAAAAGCATGAAATATTCCATTCAGAATTTAAAGGGACAGTAAAAATATAATTTCCTGCTTTTTTGGGCTTAGTCATCGATCAACACATGATTTTGTCGCTCGTTTCATAATTCAGAGAAAAATGATGACCCTTTCTGACCCTTTCTGTTTCGTGATGAGTCGGCTGTCCGACGCAAGACATGAAGGTGCGACACGTCGGCTCTTGGAGAATAAATCAGAGCCAACACTCCTGTCGCATGAATCCCACATGAGAAATTACTCGCGCTCTGGTTCACGAGCTCTGGTCATTAGATCTTCTGTTTATGTGAGACGGACGGACAGAGTCATTTGAGTTCCTGCGACTGATTCATTCTGTCGTTCAGCAGATAGATGACCACAGTCCTGGCTAATCTATAATTTGATCTTGAAGGGCGTCAGGAGTTACGACTATTAATACATACAGGAATTCCAATTAAATATCCCTCTCATTTCATTATCAATAATCACACTGTGCTTGATGTGTTCAAGGCTTGCTGACACACACCAGTGCACTTTAGATGCATTTAAAGCATGGTGGAGATACATTCTAAACAAGCTTTGAAGAAAAGACAACCTCAGGTGACATCCACAGACTTTTGTTGTGTTTTTTGAGCAGAAATTGGATGGAAAGTACTGAATTCTGCAGAATTTGAGCATGCGACACTGATTGATATGAACAAACTCTGAGTAATTTTATATCAGTTACAGTAAACCGTTCAAGAGTTCAGATATACTTTTATTCAGCAAGGATGCGGTTTCTTTTGAACGTAAAAGAATACTGTAAATCTCACAGTTTCCACAAAAAAAAAAATATTATGCAATAAAACAGTTTTCAACATTGATGATAATCAGAAATGTTTCTTGAGCAGCAAATCAGAATGATTTCTGAAGGATCATGTGACACTGAAGACTGGAGTAATGATGCTGAAAATTCAGCTTTGCATCGCAGGAATAAATTACATTTTTAAAATATATTATAATAGAAAACAGTTATCTTAAATAGCAATAATATTTCAGAATTTTTACTGTATTTTTGATCAAGTAAATAGTCTTGTTGAGCTTAAGAGAATTTAAAAAAAGCACTGAAAATCTTACCTTTAAAAACCTTCGAATGGTAGTGTATATCACAATATTTTTGTTGTTGTTGTTGGAAATTCAATAAAAAAAAATGTTTAAATTTTTTCATTTTGCAGATGTTTTCATCCGAAGCAACAATATGATTTATTAATAAATAAATATAAAAATAAATAAAAAAATAAAAATAAATAATCATTTGATATTAGGTTTTTTTTTTGTTTTTTTTTTTGATAATCTAGTGAAATTAAATACTTAAGAGGTGATCTCAATCTCAGTTAGATTATTTTTACTTCTTTTTTTTGGTACTTGTTGGAACAAACCAAATTATCAAATTATTCATAACATAAATTCTTAATGTAACATGTTTTTACACTGATTATCCGACTTACATCAGTGTAAAAACAGCTTTACACTAACAAGTTCTTCCTCTGTGTAAATGATATAGCAACCGTCTGTTGCGTGACAATCATATTCTGCTCTGCCCTAGCAGAAATCATAATCAAATTAGCCAAAATATTTTATAAACAAACACACAAGAAGCGGGGGAAGTACATAACTTTCTAAATGTCCTGTGGACATCTGCAGAGCTTTCAGTGGGTGCAGATTTTGTGTGGGCCTAAAACTCACATGAACTCTACAGTAAACAAGCTGCCAGAAAGGAAATGCTGACTTAAACAAGCAAACAATTATTCAATTTGGTTTTGTTTTTGGGCTCTACTGGAATTGGTTTTCATGTTTGAATGTTCAAAAACACCTTATTTTCCTCATATTCTCTATTGTTGCAGCTCCTCGCTTCCCAGTCTGTCAGTAACGCTCTGTTTAGGTATCTATGAAGCCCCTCCTTCTGAAAAGCACAATGTGCTCTGATTGGTCGTCTGGAGCAGTGTGTTGTGATTGGTGTTTGGGAAATGTCCCGCCCCTTATCATAACCGCCAGTTTCAACACACTACTAACTAACTCAACCAGGCCCCGCCCCTTTATTCTGCATATTAATTATTTAAATGAGGAATATTCAAGACTACAATGGAGGCGTTTCAGGGATTTCAGAAACACTGATACAGAGAATAACTCCAGCTGGATGGACTTTGCAGAGCTTTTTCATGCTCAAACAGCAACATTACACACTAAAGAAAGTTGAACATGTAAAAAAGCACAATATGACCCCTTTAAAGGGATTATAAAAACGCAGGTGGCGATGCTCAGTAGTGGAAAGCATGCAAACTATCGATCGCACCTCTGACAATGCAACACCCAAGCTAATCAAAAGAGGTTCAGTCCTTGGCCCGGCCTTGCCAGTGCCACACCACCGGAGCACATCCCTCAGGTGTCCGCTATCTGATCGCTCGGATTGATTATCCCAAGGAGAGTGTGACATTCAGACCACATTGTGCTGCCATCCTCCAAATGAGATGCTAAAGGTGTACTGCGCCGACAAAGCCCCAGACCCCGCAGTCAATTACGATCAAAGAGAAGCCGCCGGTTGCAGCGCCGACGCTGGACTCTCCTGATTGTCGGAGGCAGCGGAGCAATAGGGTTTCCCATCTCTGGGGAGTTTCGCTCCGAGAGGGAGGATCTCGGCACAGCTGTGGAGTAATACTCTAGGATGCACTCCAAAAGCACCAGTCGATACGCAGATCTTTACTGAATCTGTTGTTATTTGTCTCACAGCGTTCTGGGGGAATAGGGAATGCCGCCATGCCGGATATTATATTCAGTGTTCTTTGGAATGTATCATTTAAAAAAAAATGTCTAAAATTATATTTCAATGGAACAGTTTATTGAACCTTTAGACAAAATATAAATGAAAATAAAGTTTGCATACACTCTTAAGGTTCTTTATTTGCATTGATGAATATTTTAACATATGGGACATTTCTATTGCACAAAAGGTTCTTTATAGTGGGAAGAGGTTATTTAGATTATTAAAAGGTCTTTTAACTAGTTGCTTATTAGCATGCATATTACTAGAATACTGGCTTTTTATTAGTACTTAAATGTGCCCTATAGTCAACAATTGAATTTACCTTGGCATAGTTGAATAACAAGAGTTCAGTACATGGAAAAGACATGACATGTTTTGAAACATTGAGTTTCAAAAATTCTCAGAAAAACAGGCGAATCTCAACATAACACCGTCTGTGACGTAACAGTCGGGATCATTAATATGTACGCCGCCAATATTTGCATATGCCAGCCATGTTCAAGGCATTACACAAGGGCAGCCAGTATTAACATCTGGATCTGGATAATAACTGACATGATCCATGATAACATGATATTTTTAGTGATATTTGTAAATTGTCTTTCTAAATGTTTCGTTAGCATGTTGCTAATGTACTGTTAAATGTGGTTAAAGTTACCATCGTTTCTTACTGTATTCACGGAGACAAGAGAGCCATCGCTATTTTCATTTTTAAACACTTGCAGTCTGTATAATTCACAAACACAACTTCATTCTTTATAAATCTCTCCAACAGTGTGTGATGTTAGCTTTAGCCACGGAGCACTATCAAACTCATTCAGAATCAAATGTAAACATCCAAATAAATACTTTACTCACATGATCCGAAGCATGCATGCAGTATGCCAGACGGACATCTTGTAAAGATCCATTTGATGTGTGAACTTTGTTTATGCACTGTATTATAGTCAAGAGCTCCGGGGGGCAGGGAGCTTGCAATTTAAAGGGGCAGCAGCCTGAATCAGTGCATAGTTAATGATGCCCCAAAATAGGCAGTTAAAAAAATTAATAAAAAAAAATCTATGGGGTATTTTGAGCTGAAACTTCACAGACACATTCAGGAGACACCTTAGAATTATATTACATCTTGTAAAAACTGGTTCTAGGGCACCTTTAATTAGCACATATTAATGCCTTATTCTGCATCACCTTATTCTACATTCTTAATCCTACCCAATACTTAACAACTAACTTACTTACTATTAATAAGCAGTAAATTAGGAGTTTACTGAGGGAAAAGTCGTTGTTAATAGTTTATATTTGTCCCCTAAACTAAAGTGTTACGAAATGTTCTTTACATTAAGAATAAAAAATGGTTATTTTAATAACTGTTCACTGAATGTTTTTTGGGGGGAACCCAGAATGGTTCATCTATGGCATCTGTGTGAAAACTCCCTTTTGGAACCTTTATTGTGGAAAGTCTGTGTTTTATGTTGAGTGTCATATTTGATACATCTGGCTTTTATGGCTCATAAAGTATGATATAGTAAGGGGAAAACAGCTCAAATTTATTCAGAGGCTCAAACTGAACTAAATAAGCTGTTTGGTGCAGATGCTGAAATTTATATGGCCAAAAAATAAGATGAAATTCTGATGCTTGTAATGTAAATCAATGAGATCTCTTTATAACAGTATAACAGATGAAATGCAAATAAATATCAGTCGTCACTCTATATCTGCCAGTAATATGTCTTAGTGGGATATTTAAAGGTGCCCTAGAGGTGCCTTTTCAAAAGATGTAATATAAGTCTAAGGTGTCCCCTGAACGTGTCTGTGAAGTTTCAGCTCAAAATACCCCATAGATTTTTTTAATTAATTTTTTTAACTGCCAATTTTGAGCCATTATTACATATGCACCGATTAAGTGTGCGGCCCCTTTAAATCTCCTGCTCCCCTGCCCCCGCAAGCTGTTTGTTTATGAATGAGTTTGAGGCTGTGCTCCGTGGCTAATGGGCTAAAGCTACACTGTTGGAGAGATTTATAAAGAATGAAGTTGTTTTTATGAATTATACAGACTGCAAGTGTTCAATATTGAAAATATCGATGGCTCTCGTCTCCGTGAATACAGTAATAAACGATGGTAACTTTAACCACATTTAACAGTACATTAGCAACATGCTAACGAAACATTTAGAAAGACAATTTACAAATATCACTAAAAATATCATGTAATCATGTCAGTTATTATTGCTCCATCTGCCATTTTTCACTATTGTTCTTGCTTGCTTACCTAGTCTGATGATTCAGCTGTGCACAGATCCAGACGTTAATACTGGCTGCCCTTGTCTAATGCCTTGAACATGGGCTGGCATATGCAAATATTGGGGGCGTACATATTAATGATCCCGACTGTTACGTAACAGTTTGTGTTATGTTGAGATTCGCCTGTTCTTCGGAGGTCTTTTAAACAAATGAGATTTATATAAGAAGGAGGAAACAATGGAGTTTGAGACTCACTGTATGTCATTTCCATGTACCGAACTCTGGTTATTCAACTATGCCGACGTAAATTAAATTTTTGAATCTAGGGCACCTTTAAATGCTCTGTAGTTTTAAAACATATAATGCAATGTAATACAATGTTGATTGAGAGATGAACAAATAAAAAGCATGATGATCATATTTTATACATGATTTTTCAAAAAAATAAATAAAAAAAAGTGTAAGTTGCTTCAGTCCAGTAAGTGTTCATCTTGAAATATTACTAACAATATAAAAGTTATTCTTTCATTTACACCGTGTCCTAACCAGACGCGATGCAATGCCACGACACGCGATAAAAGGTATTTTTTCCATGTTTTTAATCTGAGTTTTTGTCCTAATTAGCCGCGACGGCAACATGCGACATTTCTATTTTAGAAACGATTTCTATTTTTCTGCAAGGTCGCAGCTGGAACAACCACACAAAGTATGGCAATGATAATCTCGGGTACTGTTTATGTGCTTTATTTAATGTTAAATGCGTCTAATGTGAGTTTAAATGTGTCTTTCATAGTCGTACTGAAACTAACAACAGACAATTCACCTCCAATCTATAAAATAAATGAAAGGAAACAAGAACATTCAAACTGTCAACTCATTATGAACAGACAAGCGATCTTTAGCCCACTTGTTAGAGCGTCCGACACCCATGCCAGCGGATCCGGGTTCGAGTCCCATTTAGAGCGGGCTGTTCAAACAGGAGTGGCTACATTTATTTGCTAGGCATGCAGTAGATTATGTGCAACAGATTTGTCAGCAAAGCTGTGATCATGTTGATCATTTAGAGGCTTAGAAATGTAGTATCAAATGTGATACAGTAGGCTTTATACGTTTAATTATAGTAAAGAGCACAATTCAGATGGGATTAGTCCTCTAAATGCATTATGTACTGATTGGGATCGATAAGGTGAGAGTGTGTATTGTCTGGATGAGATGTGAGGTTTCAGAAGGTCATGTTTTGTGCATCACGAAGCACATTGTTATTCTGATCAGTTTGTGAGATCAGACTCTCCTTATTGATTTAATTTTCCTTTTATGTTGGATGTAATGCCAGCTACACTCAGACCCCCAAGTGTTATTTTACTCAGAAGCTTGGCAAAAAGGTCTAAACCCATAATGAAGGTGCAGCAGTAGCACAACAAGAAATTAAATGTAGGTTTAGCTGCAGTATTCACTGAAGCACAAAACAACTGTGGAAGGCGACGTTCAGACGTAGAACCTGGAAGCGCTGAATGTAAACAGCGTACGAGAATGACACAGAAGGAAGATATTGTAGAATAAAGTCGTTATTTTTGTTTTGTTTTTGCACACAAAAAGTGTTCTCGTCACTTCATAAAATTAAGGTTGAACAACTGCAGTCTTGTCGATTGTTTTAACAAAGTCTTTGGTACCTTTCTGGGCATTGAAAGTGGTGGTTAAATTGCTGTGTACGGACAAGTCTCGGATTTCATCAAAATATCTTAATTTGTGTTCCGAATATGAAGGAAGGTTTTAAGGGTTTGGAACAACATGAGGGTGAGAAATTAATGACAGAATTTTTATTTTTGGGTAAACTAACCCTTTAAATACACTAAATGCACACTTTTCATGGCTGTTTTATTTGCAGTCCTGTATTAAAGGTGCAATATGTAAGATTTCTGTCCGCTAGAGGTCGCTAGAGACTTATTCAAAACAAAGGCGTAGCTTGATGACTGCAAGTTTGAGCATGTCACAGCCTGTGGAAACAATCAGGATAGGACTTGGGAAGAAATCATGTTCATGGATGCGATTATTAACGTTACTGTAGTATGTAGTATGGAGCTGAACGAGGAGCTGGAGTGATTGATCAACACACGCCTCACGAGCAGTGGGACTTTTATTATGACACAGTCGCCGGCACCGCTTCCGCTTTTCCGGTCATGAGTATGAGGTAGCGCAGCTCTGTTTATCATATTAGATACATTTGAGAGTGTTGAAAATGATGTTATAACGTTACTCTGAGCGTTCGCTCTGTGGCTGCTGTGAGACACTTACACACTGCAGAAAGATAGATCCATTTTACAATATCATATTAAATGCTGGATGATTGTGTTGATAAACGGCATGCAATTAATTTTAAAACGTATTGTATGATAAAAATGGTGTATTACTGTTATTAAAAATAAAGCTGCATCTGATTATGCTATGTTAGCTACTTCACAAAATAGTGTTTTTCTCTGAGGCATGGTAAAGCATGGTACTCGCAAAAAATCAAGAAAATTCGATTTAAACAATAAGACTAAACGTGTTAAGTTATGTAACGATGATTAGTTTTCTGTCTTTAAATATATCAGTTGTTCCCTTGCCTATTAAAACATGTAATATATTAAAGCGTCTTTGGTGTTTTCATGGTTTCTACAAAATAAAACCGGAAACCGAGGGTAACACGGGTATGACGCAATTGACAGGTGACTCCTCACACGTCCTGGAGCCTTGGTTAAAATTGCAATTTTCTCACGATTTACAAATGGTTGCAAACATTTGGGATATTGTAAGTACTCAAGTGAACTAAATATATAACACTGGCCTAGTGGTTTTTGGATATTTTACTGCAAAAATCTTACATATTGCACCTTTAAGTGCACAAAATACCTTAGAACTTTTACACTTTTTTCCCATAATAAATATATAAATAACATTTTACAAGTTATAAATAAAGACTTTTTAATGGAAGATTTGTTTATAAATGAAATACAGATGAGATAAAATCATTTGCATTACTTTATATGTCTATTTTATTTGCATAAAATACCTTACAAAAACTTTCCTCATAGTTGCATCATTTTTTTATGTTCACAGTGGTCGATGTGTCATGTAAGCTGTTTTACTCAAAGCTAATTTCATGTACTTCATGTGCTCTGGGCCGCTCAAATTAGAGGTCTGCATAACCCGGCGGAACCCGGCTAGATTAGTTGCAGAGCGGGACTAATTTTCTGAGCTGTAGGTGGGAGTGGGTGGTATTCCTGTAAGAGTTGTTGTCGGCAATGAGCCATGAATAATTCACCAGTTTGAAAAGTTAAAAATTGGTATTTTGCTTCTTTTTTTTTTTAAATAATGCATATGAAATGTAGTTTTCTGTAGTGTTGAAGTCTGACGCATTTACACATTTTCCAATCCTGTTCAGTGAACCTGTGCAAAAACAATTATTTTATGCCATAAAGTGTTTACAAACTGACGTCCTCTTCTTTCTGTCTGAAGCAGACGGTCAGCGTTCAGACTTTTTATGGATGGTTCAATAGTTTAAAGTCCCCCTGTGGTGAAAATCAAGTTTTTAATGTTGTTTATATGATATGTTACGATTCGATTCGATACTATCGCGATACTTGGGTGCCGATACGAGATGTATCTCAATTTTTTTTAAGAATTGCGATTCAACAAGTATTGCGATTTTGCTTTGATTTTTTTAAGACTAGACCATGGGGAAAAGTTGAATCATCAATTTATACAGACTGTACATGATGTATCAGTCATATTTTAAAAAAAAGCAAGTTATAGTTAGGTGAATTGATTTTTCCCCCAGCCCTAGTATGATGTATATTACGATAAATATGCCTTTCTCCACTGATGATCTGAGTTGTTCAAAGCGTTTATGAGGATACTGATAGACAGCTATCTATCACATTATTAGCTGTTTGATAGTGTAGTCAAGCAAAACACTAATCATGTTAATTACCGCTATGTGTCCGACGCTGTAAAAAGCGATTTCATTGTGCTGCGTTTACCTCAGTAAGTTGACCGAGTGGATCTCTGAGCTCGTGTGAGTGAGTGGAGGCGGGGCTAATTAGAATATTCATAGATCCGTGTATAATAAATGAAGCAAGGGTGTCGAGTTGCATTCAATTTTAAGGCATGAAGACATATTTTAACAAGAAAAAAAAAAGGTAAAAGAGTTTTAAGGGATAAAATTATTGACTACAGGATGACTTTAATTAAACTGAAATATAGTAATTTTAATTTTCAGCTCCCGACTTTTTATATATAATTTTAAGCATCAAAGATGTTAGTGTATTTAAAATAAACATGAGAAGCGTCTCATCAGTGTTGTGAGATTTAATTGATGGTGTTTGCAGGAACGTGGCCTAAATTTAGCGGCAGCAGGCAGAAATCCACAGAAGCGCTCATTATTTCATCCTGGTACCTTTCAAACTTGATTTTGTTTCCTGACGGTTTCTGGCTTCTGGATGTTGTGTGTTAGTTCAGGTAATCTAGGTTGGATTTTGTGTTTTTCTCGGGTGATTTCCAGTATGCGTGTGCGGTCCAAGGCTCTTTAGGGTCAAATGCTTTCATTTTTTTGTATTCTCTCACACTATGGGGTAATTTTACACCTTATTAGGGTTCATTTGCCAAATTAATTCACTCATTCTGTACAAAGGAAGTGGGTTTTTTGGATCATGGCAAAATGAAACTGTTCACAGAGATAGTCATCGTATGTTAGTCATCTTATCTAAAAATTAATGCCATTATGAGAACAAGATTGCCTTATGTTATCTCAGGCCAGAGAAGAAAAGAACATAAGAGGGGTTCCCCAAGGATGGAGATGTGATGTCCTGGTAATGCCGAATCCCAGAGGACATCATTAGCATTATCTGAGCTGTATATCCTGGAAGGAGAAGCTCAGCATTTCTCAGCTTGCACTATTTAAATAATTCTCACTTGCGTTTCTCTGTTGAAGTTTGCTTGAGGAGTTGAGGATTTTTCAGAATGATCTCATTCGTATTCATATGTAAGTGCAAACATGCATTTTCAAATGTTTGAATAGACTTTGAAACATGTGATGCCAATGAATTGACTGCATCTAAAACAAATTTAGAGACATGAAAACCTTTACACACACTTTTACCCTCTTAGACTGTCGTTTATCAGTAAATTATGGAAAAACTTACAAGAAAGACATTTTTTAAATGGTAGATTTATTTATTTATAAAAATAAATACAGTTGGACTCTCTTTGTATGGCTATTTTATTTATTATTATCTATTATTTATTTATTAATTAAATGCATTAACTGTAATGGTTTTAATATTTTTTTCCTTTGATATAAAATATTATGTTTATATTTAATAAGTTATAAATAACGACTTTTAATAAATTAAATACAAATGGGATAAAATCCATTTGCATTGTATGGCCGTTTTATTTTATTTATGTTATTTTTTATTTTATTTTATTCATTAAAATGCTTTAACTGTAATGGTTTTAACCTTTTTTCATTTGATATTAAATATAAAAGTAATATTTTATGTTATAAATAAAGACTTTATAAACTAAATACAGATGGGAAAAAGCCATTTTATTTTACTTTATTTTATTTTAATATTTTATTTTATTTTATTTGAAAATGCATTAACTGTTATGGTTTTAAATGTTTTCCCTATAATATTAAAAATCATTAATTAGTAATATTAATGAGTAATATTTTATAATTTATAAATTAAGACTTTATAAATTAAACACAGATGGGATAAAAGCCATTTGTATTGTATGGCTATTTTATTTTATTTTATTTTATTTTATTTTATTTTATTTTATTTTATTTTATTTTATTTTATTTTATTTTATTTTATTTTATTTTATTTTATTTTATTTTATTTTATTTTATTTAAAAAAATATTTATATTTTTAAATTTTATTATGCATTTACTGTTATGTTTTTTCCTTTAATAATAAACATAAAAGTAATATTTTATAAGTTATAAATAAAGACTTTTTATGTGATGGCATAAAAGACATTTGCATTGTATGGTTGTTTTGTTTTATTTTATTTTATTTTATTTTATTTTATTTTATTTTATTTTATTTTATTTTATTTTATTTTATTTTATTTTATTTTATTTTATTTTATTTTATTTTATTTTATTTTATTTTATTTTATTTTATTCAGTAAATGTATTAACTATTGGTGCTAAACATTTTTCATTTAACATTAAATATATAAATAATATTTAAGTTATCAATTAAATTATTCAAATTCTATCATATTAAATTATTATACATTTTAGAAGGAATTCATTGTTAATTTTGAACCTCGGAGAATGTGTAAAAACGTGTATATCTCTGAAGTTGTGCATTTGCAAAATGTGATATTTATTGTCTATTCAATCATACTAAACTGTATGTGTGCTAAAACCACACTTTACATAACAAACATTTAGAGACACTAATGAGGTCGCGTTGATTTGTCATAGTTGCGTCTGCAGGATTGAGTGCACTGAGATGGCGGAATGCGTTCAAAGCCGGCGTCAGTGTGATCCAGCTCATCTTTTCTGACAGCTCGACTTGCATCCTGCCCCTGGACACAAGCTGGAGCCCGGCCGAGGCTCGATGGCTCTTACGCCCTCCTTTAATCTTCTGCTGGGTGCTTGAGCCTCACGCTTCACAGCACCTGGGCACTTTACGCCCCCTCAGCAGTGAGCTCATACTCCCTAGTGTGCGACCCAGCCACCTACCAGACTGACTCTGGTTCAGCCAACAGCCTTATTCTCTGGAGGCTCATCTATACCTCAACCCAGAGCTGCAGATTAGAACATTAGAGTCAGCCAATCAGCATATTAGAATGATTTCTGTAGAATCATGTGACACTGAAGACTGGAGTAACGATGCTGAAAATTCAGCTTTGATCACAGGAATAAATTACAGTTTACTATATATTCTCATAGAAAACAGTTATTTTAAATTGCAATAATATTTCATAATTTTACTGTATTCTTTTATGAAATAAATGCAGCCTTGAGCAGAAATGACTTCTTTCAAAACATTTAACAAAAGCTTACTGTCCCCAAACTTTTGAATGGTGGTATAGATATAGTTGCATCCATATATATATAAGTTGCAGAATGAGAAACAAACAGAAAGTACAAACATTACAAACACTACAAATGTTTTGTAAAGGCAAAAATATTTTGAATAGGCCACTTAAAAACACTTCTCCACTACATTTCAATAGCCTAATTGCAGTAATGCTCCAAACTAATTAGCTAGTTAATTACTACCATTCCCTATTATTTTTTTCATCTGTTTGTTTGTAAACATGAGTTTTGTCGTGCAGTTTGGGCTTGATGTAGAAATTTCTGGATGATAAAAACAGAACAATTTTTATTCCAGAAAATATGGCCATTTGTTTTGTATGTTTAAACCAATTATAGTATGATACGGAAAGCCAATTGCACTAAAGCAAAATGAACTAATCTGATTTGTTGTTGCCTCTGCATTTACTTTTACAGAGTTGATTTTTAAATGAATTAATTGATTTTAAGTTAATTTTCATGATCTGGTGACTGCAGTGTCATGACAAATAAGTCATGGTCTTCTTAACACACATGAAATAATAGTCAGAAAATCTTTTTTGTTTGTTTGTTTGTTTGTTTGTTTGTTTTTATGGATGTTTATTAAAAAGTTTGTGTATGTGTTTTATGTTGAGTATCATATTTGATACATCAGGCTTTTATAACTCATATCATATAGTAATATAGTGAGAATATGGAGGGAAAACACCTCAGTTTTATTCAGAGACTCAAACTGAGCAAAAATATGCATTTTGGTGCAGATGCTGAAATGTATATGGCCAAAAAGTAAGATGAAATTCTGATGCTTGTAATGTATATCATCATCTTCATAAAAGTATGGAAGATACTGACATGAAATGCATATAAATATCAGTCATCACTCTATATCTGCCTATAATTTGTCTTAGTAAGGTGACATAATATAATGTGATGCGTTAACACTTTAGTTTAGGGTCCAATTCTCACTATTAACTAGTTACTAATTGCTATTAGCATGCATATTACTATGATATTGACTGTTTATTAGTACTTATAAAGCACATATTAATGCCCTATTCTGCATGATCATATTCAACATCCATAATCCTACCCAATACCTAAACTTAACAACTACCTTACTAACTATTAATAAGCAGTAATTAGGAGTTTGAGTCAACAGTTGTAGTTTATAGTGAGAATTGGACCCTAAACTACACTGTAAAACATGTTGGGTTAAAAACAACCCAAGTTGGGTTGAAAATGGACAAACCCAGCAAATGGTTAGGTTGGGTTAAGTATTTGCCCAGCGTGCTTGGTAGTTTTATTTAACTCAACTGTTGTTTAAAAATTGCTATATTGCTTGCTTAAAATGAACCCAAAGTATGTTCAAAATGAACATTTATTAATAAGTTTGATGAATAAAATTTAAGCAATCAACATGTATTTGTTACAGATCCCTTGTTTCCCTGGACTCCATTTCCCAGAATCCTCCTGTTCTCCACACCTGCACTCACTTCCCTCGTCAGTTCCTCATCATCACTCATCACCTGCACCTGGACTCTATTGTTAGCACTCCCTTTATATTGCACTCACTCCCTTCACTCCTCGTCCGTCTTGAATGTTGTATAACGTGTATGTTTGGTTCTCCTTGCCTTCTATGTATTAAATACTACGTGCAATTGTGGAAATCCGTATCTGCCTCTTCTCTACACCAGCATACCATAACAGAAAGACGGACCCAAGAAGTTGGATTTTCACAAAAAAAAAAAAAAAAAAAAGGTCGTAGGTCGTTCGCTGGAGAGGTATGTGGAGGAGTTCGTTGAGATCGCTTATTTGTCTGACTGGCCTGAAGCAGTTTTGATCTCCCTGTTTTTGGATGGATTGGATGATGACACTATCCGTTTTGATGAACCTGTTTTTTGTTTCTCCTTAAGTGAAACTATCAATTTAATTTTGTGGTTAAATGGCTCCAAATTCTTTGTAGATGAGGTTCAGGATGAGTGTTGTCGTCCAGTCCATCCAGAAACACGGTTGGCCGGGCCAGTCAGTCAACCTCCGTCTTCCTCCGCATACCCCTCCAGCAAACTCCCTGCCTGCCCCATGCTGGACCCACATTCCTCAATTGGGTCCAGAAAGCAGCGGAGGAGGAAGCAGCCCGCTCCAGTGTCTCCAGAGCCCGCTCCAGTATCTCCAGAGCCCGCTCCAGTATCTCCAGAGCCCGCTCCAGTATCTCCAGAGCCCGCTCCAGTATCTCCAGAGCCCGCTCCAGTATCTCCAGAGCCCGCTCCAGTCCCCACAGAGCCAGCTCCAGTGCCTGTGGGGATTTTAATTGTATTTGAGGGGATGAAATGGCCCTCAACCCCAGTCTCCTCCGAGCCAAGTTCTCCAGTCTCCTCCGAGCCAAGTTCTCCAGTCTCCGCCGAGCCAAGTTCTCCAGTCTCCTCCGAGCCAAGTTCTCCAGTCTCCTCCGAGCCAAGTTCTCCAGTCTCCTCCGAGCCAAGTTCTCCAGTCTCCTCCGAGCCAAGTTCTCCAGTCTCCTCCGAGCCAAGTTCTCCAGTCTCCTCCGAGCCAAGTTCTCCAGTCTCCTCCGAGCCAAGTTCTCCAGTCTCCTCCGAGCCAAGTTCTCCAGTCTCCGCCGAGCAAGCAGCGCCAGTCTCCGCCGAGCAAGCAGCGCCAGTCTCCGCCGAGCAAGCAGCGCCAGTCTCCGCCGAGCAAGCAGCGCCAGTCTCCGCCGAGCAAGCAGCGCCAGTCTCCGCCGAGCAAAGTTCTCCAGTCTCCGTCGCCGAGCAAAGTTCTCCAGTCTCCGTCGCCGAGCAAAGTTCTCCAGTCTCCGCCGCCGAGCAAAGTTCTCCAGTCTCCGCCGCCGAGCAAAGTTCTCCAGTCTCCGCCGCCGAGCAAAGTTCTCCAGTCTCCGCCGCCGAGCAAAGTTCTCCAGTCTCCGCCGCCGAGCAAAGTTCTCCAGTCTCCGCCGCCGAGCAAAGTTCTCCAGTCTCCGCCGCCGAGCAAAGTTCTCCAGTCTCCGCCGCCGAGCAAAGTTCTCCAGTCTCCGCCGCCGAGCAAAGTTCTCCAGTCTCCGCCGCCGAGCAAAGTTCTCCAGTCTCCGCCGCCGAGCAAAGTTCTCCAGTCTCCGCCGCCGAGCAAAGTTCTCCAGTCTCCGCCGCCGAGCAAAGTTCTCCAGTCTCCGCCGCCTACGAGCCCTCAGCTCCAGCCGCCGCCGCCGAGCCCTCAGCTCCAGCCGCCGCCGCCGAGCCAGCCGCTCCAGCCGCCGCCGCCGAGCCAGCCGCTCCAGCCGCCGCCGCCGAGCCAGCCGCTCCAGCCGCCGCCGCCGAGCCAGCCGCTCCAGCCGCCGCCGCCGAGCCAGCCGCTCCAGCCGCCGCCGCCGAGCCAGCCGCTCCAGCCGCCGCCGCCGCCGAACCTACTGCTCCTATGAACTGTGTTTTTGAACCCTCCAGCCCAAAGACTGTTTTCCCTCCCTGCCTCCCTCTCCCGCCTCCCATGTCTGTCTTCACTGAACCTTCACCTCAAGCCCCCTCGCCCAGATCTCCACCTCGGACCTCTGGGCGATTACCTACACCCTGGCTCCAACCTCCCTCTGCTCCACCGTTGCCCATCAGTCCTCCAGCCTCACAAGTCTCCATCCTGCCCCCGTTCACACCTTGGTCCCTCGTCAGCCTGCCTTCCCCTCTGGACTACACTCCTCCGTCTCCGCTCCGTCCCTCCGTCCCTCGTTTCCAGTTGGCTTCCTCACTCCCCCTAGTGTTCACTTTGTTGTCTGTCGTCTGTGTTCAACTGCGGCCTTCTGGAGCCCCGGCTGCGCTTCGGTCGGCGGAGCCTTCGGTTCCGCCATCACCCGCCAGTCCTTCAGCGACGCCTGGGCTCAACGCCTCGAAGGCTTCGGCTCCTGACCCGCCATGGCTGCCCGCTGCACCTGACCCGCCATGGCTGCCCGCTGCACCTGACCCGCCATGTATGCCCGCTGCATGTCTGCCCGCTGCACCTGACCCGCCATGGCTGCCTTCGGCGCCTGACCCGCCATGGCTGCCTTCAACCCCTGACCCGCCATGGCTGCCCACGGCTCCTGACCCGCCATGGCTGCCCACGGCTCCTGACCCCCCATGGCTGCCCACGGCTCCTGACCCGCCATGGTTTTTGGACCTGCCCTGGAGACCTCCACTCCAGTTTACTCCTTCCCCTGCTCCGGTTTGAGGTCTCCAGGGCGCCCGCCCCCCTCCCGGTTGTTACATCTACGGCGCGAGGACGCGCCTACCGGGAGGGGGAGGTACTGTTACAGATCCCTTGTTTCCCTGGACTCCATTTCCCAGAATCCTCCTGTTCTCCACACCTGCACTCACTTCCCTCGTCAGTTCCTCATCATCACTCATCACCTGCACCTGGACTCTATTGTTAGCACTCCCTTTATATTGCACTCACTCCCTTCACTCCTCGTCCGTCTTGAATGTTGTATAACGTGTATGTTTGGTTCTCCTTGCCTTCTATGTATTAAATACTACGTGCAATTGTGGAAATCCGTATCTGCCTCTTCTCTACACCAGCATACCATAACAGTATTAAATTGCTTATTAATAAATGTTCACCTTTTGATTATTATTGTTGTTTCTAGTAATTATGTGTCTGATTTTTAATTTCCAACTTATTTTGGGTTCATTTTAAGCCAGACATATAGTCATTTTTAATCAATAGTTGGGTAAAATAAAACTACCCAGCACGTTGGGCAAAAATGTAACCTGATTACTGGGTTTGTCCATTTTCAACCCAATTTGGGTTGTTTTTAACCCAGCATTTTTGTAAAGTGTAAAGTGTGACCTGCAATGCAATACAATGCAACATCAGACAAAGCCTGATGATCTTATACTTACTTACATGAAAAATGGATTTATATAATCAAGTAACCTACACTCTAAAAAATGTTGGGTTAAAAATGGACAAACCCAACAATTGGGTTGTTTTAACCCAGCGGTTGGGATAAGTGTTTACCCAACATGCTGGGTAGTTTTATTTAACTCAGCTATTGTTTAAAAATGACTATAATGCTTGCTTAAAATTAACCCAAAGTATGTTGGAATTTAACATTTATTAATAATCTTAATGAATAATAATTAAACAATCAACATTTGTTAAATTGCTCATCAATAAAAGTTCATCTTTTGATTATTATTGTTGTTTCTAGTAATTATGTGTCTGATTTTTAACTTCCAACTTATTTTGGGTTCATTTTAAGACAGACATATAGTCATTTTAAACAATAGTTGAGTTAAATAACTGCTGAGTTTGTCCATTTTCAGCCCAACTTGGGTTGTTTTTGACCCAGCAGTGTATATTGCTTTAGTAAGTGTTCATCTTGAAATACTAACAATATAAAAGCTATTTCTTACATTTACATTAAATCATTAAAGGTGCAGTAGAACGTCTTTTCAAAAGATGTAATATAAGTCTAAGGTGTCCCCTGAATGTGTCTGTGAAGTTTCAGCTCAAAATACCCCATAGATTTTTTTTTTATTGATTTTTTTAATTGCCTATTTTGGGGCATCGTTAAATATGCGCCGATTCAGGCTGCGGCCCGTTCAATTCTCGTGCTCCCCGCCCCCGGAGCTCGCGCTTGCCTTAAACAGCATAAACAAAGTTCACACAGCTAATATAACCCTCAAAATGGATCTTTACAAAGTGTTCGTCATGCATCATGTCTAATCGCGTAAGTATAGTATTTATTTGGATGTTACATTTGATTCTGAATGAGTTTGATAGTGCTCCGTGGCTAAAGCTAACATTACACACTGTTGTACAGATTTATAAAGAATGAAGTTGTGTTTATGAATTATACAGACTGCAAGTGTTTAAAAATGAAAATAGCGACGGCTCTTGTCTCCGTGAATACAGTAATAAACGATAGTAACTTTAACCAGATTTAACAGTACATTAGCAACATGCTAACGAAACATTTAGAAAGACAATTTACAAATATCACTAAAAATATCATGTTATCATGGATCATGTCAGTTATTATCGCTCCATCTGCCATTTTTCCCTGTTGTTCTTGCTTGCTTACCTAGTCTGATGATTCAGCTGTGCACAGATCCAGACGTTAATACTGGCTTGTCTAATGCCTTGAACATGAGCTGGCATATGCAAATATTGGGGGCGTACATATTAATGATCCCGACTGTTACGTAACAGTTGGTGTTATGTTGAGATTCGCCTGTTCCTCAGAGGTCTTTTAAACAAATCAAATTTACACAAGAAGGAGGAAACAATGGAGTTTGAGACTCACTGTATGTCATTTCCATGTACTGAACTCTTGTTATTCAACTATGCCGAGGTAAATTCAATTTTTAATTCTAGGGCACCTTTAAAGATTTCACAGTAAAAAAGACACTAGAACCACAACATGAAGTTGGATGTTTTTACAATTATCCTTTTTGCTGGCTAAAAAAGTATAGACTCAATCAGGCGACAGAAAGCTTGTAGCAGATTGTGTGATTTTGATCAATCTGCTCATTTAAAATCCTTAGAAATTCATGCATCAAATATGATACAGTAGGCTTTATATAAGTGTGATTTTTAGGAGGCAAGAAGGTTAGCGTGGAAGTGAATGCGTTCCAGTTTACTAAACTCTGGACTTAGTGATAATTTCCACCTGATCATAGGCCATAATGTGTGTTTCGTACAATAGCTTCTACATACAGCTCGAATATACACTCATAAACATTCACAACTAGTTTTGTTTGGTCTTTTTTTCGCAGACAAGCTGGCTGCTTCTGTCCATATTTTCTCTGGGAAACGAGAGTGTCTGTCTGGGAATGCACCAGAACACTACTATTAAGTGTGCGTTTCAATTTGTTAGCGGTAAACACACCTTTGAATGCACAACTCGACTGCTCCTAGATAAACTCATTTGCATGAATTTGCTTTTCCCCGGTGACGCTGCTCTCACCCCGCAGTATGCTCAGTCGCCGTCGGGCCTTTCAGATCGCATGTGTGCTGCGAAAAAAGCCATAATTTTCCTTCCAAAGGCATCAGCGTGTGCGTTATTCTTTGTAAATTCTCTGAGATTTAGAACAGGATGTTCCCTCAGTGTTATTCTGTCTGCGTTTCAAAGACGCGCCCAGTATCTTTTAGCTAGAAAAGAGCGAGCTTTTCAAAGGGTATTATGCTTGGAAATATACAATGCTAATGTTATCTGCTGTGTATTTTTATCACGCTTTTGATATGGGCTGCCACGCAAGAGGGTAATGAGATGAGGATCCGTGCTAGTGAATTTCAAGACAATCCCGATTTCTCCCCTCGAATCTATTATCATAATCTTCAAAGATGCTTGTCTAGTTCATTTTGCGCGTGACCCCGGCAAGTAGGTCATTGAATTTCCTGAAATGACTACAAATAAGAGACTCGTCATTAGGACACAGACAGTGAGTGGACTGCAAATCACTTGGGAATTAAAGAGGCGTGATGGTCCTTCCCTAAGCTTTGATCTAACGCCACGATCGGGTATCGTTAACGGTTCTGGTTCTGATTCCCATCAGTGTTCGTTTAGTATCATTTATATACACTGTAAAAAGTGGTAACCTGTTATGTTAAAGAGCTATTTCTATTTGATATTATTCCATTAAGTTTAGTTTATTCATGACAGTTCTCGGAGTAAATTGAAGGAGGAGGGATAACAGAAGCTTTCATAATCGCACAACGTGTCGATTGCAGGCTATAGGGTTATGTTGATTTGGAAGTGCTTCTGATTGGCTGGAAGAACTAATCAGCGTTCGGTTAGAGTTTCACACCTGAACTGTGTATTTTTGCTGGTGTAGCCTAATATGTTTAGTTTGATTCAGATTTTTATATGAATAAAATGAATTAAAGGATTAGTTCTCTTTAGAGTTAAAATTTCCTGATAATTTACTCACAACCATGTCTTCCTAAATTTTTATGTCTTTCTTTCTTCAGTCAAAAAGAAATAAGCGTTTTTGAGGAAAATATTCCAGGATTTTTCTCCATATAGTGGACTTCACTGGGGTTCAACGGGTTGAAGGTCCAAATGTCAGTTTCAGTGCAGCTTCAAAGAGCTCTACATGATCCCAGACGAGGAATAAGAGTCTTAACTAGAGAAACAATCAGCCGTTTTCTAAAAGAAAATAAAAATGATATACTTTTTAACTACAAATGCTCATCTAGCTCTGCGATGCGCCACGCATTACGTAAGCATGTTGGAAAGGTCACGAGAGACGTTTAATTTTTAGTAATTGTGCATTTGTAAATTGTATTAGTTTTTTTATGTTTAATAAATGAAAATAAATTTAATTTATTATTTAGTTGTAGTAATTTTAGTGCTTCAACTTCTTTTAGTGAGTTGCAAAGGCAGCATTTCTGAAGTTTTTCATCAAATATTTATATTTTATTTCAACTTTATTTCAATTAATGAAAAGTATTTTGAATATTTTTAGTTTTAGTTAGCAATAACAACACTGATTTCCATTCTAGGATTTTCCTAAGGATTAATTTATTAATAAGTTTTAATTAAAGGTGCCCTAGAATTAAAAATTGAATTTACCTTTGCATAGTTGAATAACAAGAGTTCAGTACATGGAAATTACATAAAATGAGTCTCAAACTCCATTGTTTCCTCCTTCTTGTGTAAATTTGATTTGTTTAAAAGACCTCTGAGGAACAGGCGAATCTCAACATAACACCAACTGTTACGTAACAGTCGGGCTCATTAATATGTACGCCCCCAATATTTGCATATGCCAGCTCATGTTCAAGGCATTAGACAAGGGCAGCCAGTATTAACGTCTGGATCTGTGCACAGCTGAATCATCAGACTAGGTAAGCAAGCAAGAACAATAGCGAAAAATGTCAGATGGAGCAATAATAACTGACATGATCCATGATAACATGATATTTTTAGTGATATTTGTAAATTGTCTTTCTAAATGTTTTGTTAGCATGTTGCTAATGTACTGTTAAATGTGTTTAAAGTTACCATCGTTTCTTACTGTATTCACAGAGACAAGAGCCGTCGCTATTTTCATTATTAAACACTTGCAGTCTGTATAATTCATAAACACAACTTCATTCTTTATAAATCTCTCCAACAGTGTAGCATTAGCCGTTAGCCATGAAGCACAGCCTCAAACTCATTCAGAATCAAATGTAAACATCCAAATAAATACTATACTTACGCGATTAGACATGCTGCATGACGAACACTTTGTAAAGATCCATTTTGAGGGTTATATTAGCTGTGTGGACTTTGTTTATGCTGTTTAAGGCAAGCGCGAGCTCCGGGGACGGGGAGCAGGAGATTTAAAGGGGCCGCAGCCTGAATCGGCGCATATTTAACGATGCCCCAAAATAGGCAGTTAAAAAAATTAATAAAAAATAAATAAATCTATGGGGTATTTTAAGCTGAAACTTCACAGACACATTCAGGGGACACCTTAGACTTATATTACATCTTTTGAAAAGACGTCCTACGGCACGTTTAATATTAATTAAACAATACACATTTATAAAATTGCTTATTAATAAGTGTTCACCTTTTGATTATTATTGATGTCTGATTTTTAATTTCCAACCTATTTTGGGTTCATTTTAAGCAAGTAATACAGTAATTTTAAATAATAGCTGGGTTAAATAAAACTACCCAGCATGTTTGGCAAACATTTAACCTAGCATTTCAACCCAACTTGTGTTGTTTTTAACTCAGAATGTTTTAGTGTATGTTTGTCATATGAACATTTCAAAGTAACTTTTATTCAAGTTAGACTTCATAAAAGCAGTGACTCGTGGTTCAGTGAATCATTCAGGAATCACTCTGACTGATTCTCAGTGGCACATTAGACTGATTCAACCTGATGATTCACGAGTTGAATCTAATCGCTTGCTCATATGAGTCATATGTTCTTGAATTGAACTATGTTGTATATTTGTTATATCTCTCATTGCATTCAGTTCAGACTGCAAACTTAAACCAAAACATAATTCATCTTGTTGCGTCCTTGTAGATTCTGTAGCCAGAGTATTTTAGTACGGTACTTCACTGAAAACACTGGAACCGTTAACAGAACTGTAAGTCATGAAAATGATGTTGTTTTTAGACATTGTAATCATAAGAGCTGGTTCTCAGTTTCAAACCCATTTTGCAAGTATACTAATTTCATACTGAATACTAAATAATATATTAGCAAGCTTCCCTCAGTTGTTCACGAACAGCCCGAGGCTCCCGTTAGGGGGGCTGAAGTGAACGTTTGCAAACTTAAAGTGCTTCAAGGTGAACACTCGCCCCACTTTCAATGATTTCACACGATATTTCCCAGTGTAATATTCACTCCATGTCTTGATGACGGCCAGGAGACTGTCTCCTTGTACCCGATGACTTTCTCTTGGCCCTTTACAGATGAGCTTCTGGTGGAGATCACGAGCCTCAGAGGGATAGAGAGAGTACGACACACATTGTTAGATGGCATGTCGTCCCGTGATATATAGGCCACGGCTGCGCCACCTGGCCGAGCAGGAACGGCAGTCCGCAGTGCTGCAGTTTCGTGTGGCCTTTCGGAAAACTGCTGGCAAATAAAGAGATATTAGGAGGCTAATAAGGGGCTCTCACTGTGTTCATTTAACTAAGTTTGCACACAGGAAAGTTGGTAACAAGCGTAAAATGCGTGCACCTGGTTGTGGCTCGGGTCCAGGAGGCTGCCAATGGCACACGGAGGATGATCGGAACAGCTGGAGGCTTATTTCAGCCCCGAGCAATGCGACGTTCCCCACTGCCCTCTTCCATCGAGAGTCATTGTTTTATTCTGTCATTTATTCACTCAGCGGGTCGCCTAATCTAATACGATTTATGCCACTTACATTTTTCATACAGTGCATATTAGCGGTTTAGTCCCGCCTGAGCGGAGCGAGTTGTGGACCTTGCTCAAGGGCAACTATGACACTCTCATTTTACAGGTTCCTCTCACAGTTTTTGGCATTTTCTTCACTGCTTTTTTCCCCTTTGCTCTCTCTAGACTGCAGATAAGCAACCTCTCAGACGAGGCCAGTCCAAAAAGGCTTTTGAGCAATTTAACATAGTAATGCTTCACAAAATGTCGTTGACAGCTTGAGATTCTTGGAATCGCACATGCATTATTAACCAAATTCAATTAAGTCGCAGGTACAAAAGAATTTTATATTGCTCCTCTAGAGATTCACAGATCTTCCCCTGAATGTCAGGGATCATCTGGAGAATTTTCATATGGAAACTTGGTTGATTCGTGAGTCTGATTTTTTTCATGTTTAGATAGACAATAATGACTATTGAGAGCATCTAATATTTGAACACTGAGATAAATGGTGGTGTGGAAAAAGTAAGTGCACCCAATAAAGGGTTTTATAGATATTACATTGGCATTTCACCAGTATTAACAGATAAAAGGCATTATAATTTAAAGGGGTCCTTGATTATGATTTCACTTTTTTAACTTTAGTTAGTGTGTAATGTTGCTGTTTGAGCTTAAACAACATCTGCAAAGTTACGACGCTCAAAGTTCAATGCAAAGGTAGATATTTTCTTTTACAGAAATCGCTTTTTAAGGACTACAACAAACGGCTGGTAGGAAATACAACAAGCTTCTTCCCGGCTTAGTGACATCACAAACCCCAAAATTTACATAAACCCCGCCCCCGTGAACACACATTTGGGTGGTGAGGCCATGTTGGGCTGCTTTAGAGAAGAGGAAGAGTTGTTGTAGTAGAGTGTTGTTCCCATGCCGTCATTTTACGCCGGACTGCTTCACAAACGAGGGTCAATTCAATGCAGGATTTGCACAAAAGATTAACATGACAGCACATGCTAGTAGATGAGTTGAATCAACCTAAATGTATCCACTAACCATTCAGAAACGTTCAGTTTCATTCTAAAAGTTGTAACTTCTTCCTGAGTCTCTCCATCAGTGTCGACTCCGGTTTGAACAATGTAAGGCTGAACACTTTCCTCATTTTGTCTGCGTGAGATTCTCCAGCTTTGTTGTTGTTGAGCTGTTAAAGCTCCGCCCTCTTCTGGAAAGGGGGCGGGAGCAGCAGCTCATTTGCATTTAAAGGAACACACACAAAAACAGTGTGTTTTTGCTCACACCCAAATAGAGGCAAATTTGACAAGCTATAATAAATGATCTGTGGGGGATTTTGAGCTGAAACTTCACAGACACATTCTGGAGACACCAGAGACTTATATTACATATTGTACAAGGGGCATTATAGGTCCGCTTTAACAAATGCCACTTGTAATGTACATTTAGTGATGGTTTGTACAGCTTAAATGATCAGAAATGCATCAGTATCAATTGCAAATTAGTAGAGCATTATTAAAGAGGAAGCCGGACCTTAAATAGATGTCAATAAACTGGCTAACATATGCTGGAAATACTCATTGGTATTCATACAGATTCATACAGACTGTTTTTGCATGCTTGGATAGACAATATTGAGTACTGACAGCATCTAATATGCAAACACTTGTATATATATATGGGATTATATTGATATTACATTGCAATTTCACCAATATTAATAGATAAAAGGAATTATAATTTATCAAATGCCGTAAAATTATACATTTTGTTATGGTTTGTACATCTTAAATGAGCAGAAATGCCCATTTCTTTTGTTGAAAAAGTTGGTACACCCCTCAAATTTATTACTACCTCAAATGGCTAAAAGTGCAAATTAGTATTGAGCATCATTAAACCTTATATAAACTGATCTGGTGAATAAACTAGCTCACATTGCTGAAAAGTAAATTCATAGGTGCTTTTTCACTGCATTTTGATGTACAGGTGAATTTAATACCCCTTGTGGGACTCTCATTTACCAGTAAATGATGAGGAAACTCAGAGAAAGATGTTTTTTTAATGGCAGATTTATTTATAAATGAAATCCAGATGGGGCTAATAACAGTAAAATCATTTGCACTCTTTTATGGATGAATGTAATTATCATCAGAGCTCAACCAGTGTAAAATATAAGTGAAACACTGTTATTTGTACGATTCAACACATGTACCGTGTTTCACAGTAAGCCTAAACAGAGTTTAGAAATGCAAAGAACATAATGAAATTATTTTAATGGATCTTATGTAAATGCATTAACTAAATGTCAGTATTTTGTAAGCAAATCAATTCAGGTTTGTAAACATGAATGTATGTCATGCAAAAAAAATATTTTTCATTTTATAACCTGTCCATACGTTAATATTATACACATCAGTATCTGTCCGAACATA
>NC_090222.1:38362500-38442500 GCF_024489055.1 Chanodichthys erythropterus | reverse complement strand
TTATTTATTATTGATTATTTATTGTTTTATTTTTGTTTATTAATTTAACTTTTATTTAATTTAATTTTTGCATTTTTGTGATTTATGTGTCGCTTGCAAAAAAAAAATATTTTACGCCACTTTTCAATGGCCACTTTTGAATGTCAATGCAGAAACAAGCTTTTTCACGCATAATTGAGACAAACACATGCTAATCCCTTGTTTAACACGGCCAGATTTGCGTGAAAAGAGAATGCATGCTTCCATTAGCCTTTCAGGTTAATAAAAAGATGGCGTGCTTGAAAAGGACACTAAAACCTGCATTTATTCATACAAATGAGTGGCCATGTTGCCAATTACAGCCTTAAATGAGCTCCTAATAAGTTAATTGGTTTATTAGTTGCATCGCACTCTGACAGCAACTGCGGTTTATCTGGTATTCGGGATCCAATCCGAATGGAAAGGTTGAGAGTGAAACCACAGATAAAGACACAGGCGCATGAGTTTGCATACTGGCCCTCCATCAACTGAAACTCTCAACTGGTCCGACCGCAGCGCCAGGAGAGAGGTGACTTTTTAATTTATCTCAACTACCGTAATTAATCAATTACGAGTAGCAGCATAATGAAAACAGTAAACAGTTTGGCCCTCCAACGCCAGGACTGTGCATTAGCATCTCATTTAGCACGCAAGGCAGTGATATGCTCATTTTGTCCATTTGCCGTATTTTCCCCTTCTGTCTTCATCCGTCTTCCATCTTCCCCTTGTAGCTGGGGACAAAGATGATAGGAGAAGATTTATCGGGATTGACAGGCTTTTAGGGCTCCGACTTGGAAAGGCTTGAAAAGGTAAATTGAAGGTGGGTGGGAGCGTATCCCGGTCCTTTAAGGGATGGGCCAATTACTTATTCTTTCTGATGAAGTGGGAAGATGCTTCATGATCAGGTTAAAGACTAAACCCACTTTGGCTTGGCTCAGACTGCACTCGCTCACCGCGGCACACCTGCCAAGACGGGGATCGTCTTCCTGCAAACAGAAATGGTGCAATGTGCTTTTTTGGACATTACCTTTCATGTAGTGTGTAACATAGCTGTTTGTGAACTTAAGGTCTGCAAAGTTAAAGGTGACCTATTAGGGGGACCCGTTTTTACAAGATGTAAAATAAGTCTCTGGTGTCCCCAGAATGTGTCTGTGAATTTTCAGCTGAAAATACCCCACAGATCATTTATTATACCATGTTGTAAATGCCCATTTTTGAGTCAAAGGAAAAACATGTTGTTTTCGTTCATGTATCTTTAAATGCAAATAAGCTGCTACTCCCCGCCCCACTTTCCATTAGAGGGCGGAGCCTACAGCTTGTGCCTTAGAAACCAAAACATCTGTTTGTTCTCTTTCACGTCTTATTGCAGTTAAACTGTCAAATACACACAGGGTTATGTCAAAAGCACACAAAGTTCACATCGGTTATATCTGTGAACGTAAACAGCAGGGAAATAAATTGCATGTGTATTAGATCTGTGTATTAAAGTGACATCAGCGTAATATACAGTACCTACTTCTGTAAATGCTGTTAATATGAACCAAATAACAAAAGAAAAGCAGAAAATCACTCACAATAAGTTTAGTAGCTTTAAGAATACATTTCTTACTATAATGCTGCTGTTAAATGATCTGATGAGGAGATAAACATGTACAAACTGTGTACAGCTCACTGAGGGCGGGGTCTATGTTAATAGGGCAGAGTCTGTCAGCAGTTGTGGGCGGGGCCTAAGCATTGGTAGTGTCTCAAAAGCTAGAATCTGCAAACGGCTTGTTCTGAGACTGCTTATGATTTATGGGGATTTAAAAAAGTCAGTAATTCAGTCTTACTTCCTACATATGTTTGTAACAAATTTGCATAATTCCAGCCTGTGGTCTTTATTGGCTGCCTGAGAACGACGTCTCTTTTGCCCCGCCCTCAAACACTGAAGTTGTATGAGTTTGATGAGATTGATACGGTAAAACCGACGCCATTGTTACTGTTTGTATCACTGTGTATCAAGTGCTGAGGAAGAGCTGAGGTTCAGGTATGGTAACGGGTGTTTGATTTCTGACATGCTCTGTAAGCAGTCGACCAATCACAGCAGACTGGGCCGTCTGACCAATCAGAGCAGAGCAGGCTCTGGGAAAGGAGGAGTTTAGAGAGACCGAATCTTTGAACAAACCGTTTCAGACACTGTGAGAAAAACAGCTGAAGCTGCAATCAAATATAAAGTGTTTTTTGACCTTGGATGCCTGTAAACCTATTGCATGAGACTCCAAAACAAAATTATGAACCTTTAATTTAGTATAATATGGGCACTTTAAAATGGCTAGATGGCAATTGAAAAAAGTTGAAATTTTGATTCACGGTCGCTAAGGGGCACCAAAATGTACATTAAGGGCGGAGCCACTTTTACTAAAATGGCTATAACTCGAGAACAAAATGAGATATTTGCACCAAACTTGGTACACATGTGTAGGGGCTCCATATTTGGTCACGATAAAAAAAATCGCGTCAATTGGACACTAGGTGGCGCTATAACGTGAAAAAAACTTGAAAACAGCTGTAACTGCAACCATTAGTCCGATCGTTTTTCGGCTGATCGGAATGAAACCAGTGTAGGACAATTCTATGGACTCTCTAGATCAATAATTATCAAAAAAAAAGTTGAACTTTACCCTTTGGATCACTATAACTGGGTCATTTAGAAAATGGGTGTGGCTAAATATACCCAAAAGCCTATAAAACCTAAAAAAAAAAAACTCAGAACTTCACGAAAATAGGTGAGCATATGCAGTATATGACTCTAAAGAAGCATGCCAAATTTTGTGTAGATTGGACCATAGGTGGCGCTATAATTGTGAAAAAACTTTAAGAAACATATGTTTTTAATGGTTTTAGATGAAAATGTATATAATTTTGGATGTGGTCGACTTATTTTCACAGGAGATATGTATTTTTACTCCTGAATCCTTGCCAAGTCCAACGATACCAAACATGTTAGGTTTCGCGCTATGGTTTGTGCTACGTTGTGATTTAGCGCTTAAAAAACTTTTGCGAATATCTTCGAAACCGTCTCCGAAACACAGAAAATAAGTTGGTTTACTAGTCATTAAAGCCCAAATGCCAAAATTTTGATAGGAAGTGGCAAAAAAGTCCAATCAAAGTGTTTCATGGGTCATTTTTTAGGATCTCTTATATATAAATTTCTGTACGAGCATACTCTGAGGACAGCCCAAAAAAGTGGTGGAGATCAGGCAACAGATGGCGCTATAACTGTCAAAAAACCTGTAAAAATCATGTTTTTCCTTACTGAATTGCCTGTATTGGCTGTATATGGTCTTTTCCATCTACGATCTAAATGTTTACATGCTTGCTGAATAAAATATAATAACTTTTTATATGCATAAAGACCTTAAATGCTTGAACCCCGGTAAATGCTGCTTGCAGCTTTAATTTGATCTACTATTTTATTATATTTATTATTTTAAAAATGAGCTTTTATTTCTATATTTTTTAATTTTTATATAAATACTTTTAAATACTTATATAAATACTTTTTATTTTAGTTGCAGTTATTCATTTTAGTGCTTTAATTAAACTTGGCAACATTATTTTATTTATTGGTTTTCAATTACCTTTTTTTAATAGTTTTAGATTTAGTTACAATAACAACACTGTGTTGCACGTGAAAGCCATCAAGTTATTTATTTTTAATATATTTCATTCATACATTTTGTGTAGTATGTCTGATCAAATATTGAGGTGTTCCTCATCCAAGCATTTTGTGCTCACACGAAATTTGCATAAACAGTTCTGATCTGTATCAATGGTTCACTAAGCGAACATCGTTAGCAGGACGTCTAGAAGCGCCAGGAGTGGTTGGTCTTTTGAGCGCGCTCAGCAGTGGACGGTGCAGTGGCATATCGAGAGCGCTTCCATGAGGGATGTGGGAGATGTATGGGATGGACAGATGGAGTTATGCGTTCCAGCACGGCTGACGAGTCACTCTCGAACCAAGCAGCGTTCTGACGGGTTCTGGCTGCCAGCCTGCGTAGAGAATGGTGGAGGCGTCAGTAATGCCTCATCACTGGCAGATGCCCCTCTCAAGGCCAAAATGTTTGCACTTGACTATAAGCCCGCCCACACATGCTTGGGTTTTTCACAAGTAGCAGGCTGTTATATAAGCTGAATTCAGATGGCTCGCTTGTGCTGGGATTTCTGTTTTTAATGATAACTCAATAATAAGCCATCTTGAGAGACAAACTTCAGCAAACAGCAGCACGGTTGCAAATTATCTGTAAAACGGTAGTTTTCACTTCAGCATTGTGCGCTGTGTTGCGTCTAATTGACTGTGAATCTATTGGCACAGAACGGGCTCTGCTAAACCAAAGGAGTCTGTGGGGAAATAAGAGTATCAACAAACTAGCTAACTCAGAATCAGTGCGGGGAAATAATGAAGGCATGATAATGTAAATATAACAGCCAAATGTGATGACGAGGATCTCGAATTACTCTGGGTAAATAGACCCGAAGGCCTTTTGTGTGGTCATAAATTTAGAGGTGACAGAACAAATCAGTGATAGATTGAAATATTGGCTGGACCAATAAATCGGATGATATTTTTTACCATTTTGATATTAGATTTTCCTTGTGTCTCTGTCAATGGATAGATAATACACAACTGTGTCTTACTGTGTTAACATTAATTTAATAAATAAATAAAATAATATATAAATACATTTATTAAATAATAAGTAAATAATTGCTATATATATATATATATATATATATATATATATATATATATATATATATATATATATATATATATAAATAATATGAAAAATAATTTATTAAAATAATTTCATATATACATATATACATATCTATCTATCTATCTATCTATCTTTATATATATATAATTTATAAAAAATATAATTATATTTTGAAATTAATAATTAAATTATATTTTATATATATTTTATACACATATTTTGAATAATTGCTACTCTGTATAGTATATATAAATTTAATTTGAAATTATTTTCAAATAATTAAGTAAATATTTATGTAAAATTATTTCAAATTATATATACATTTCATATATATATATATATATATATATATATATATATATATATATATATATATATATAATGTCATTTATAATTAAATTATATTTTATATACATTATTACATTATCAAGTAATATGACTTAAAATTATATATATATATATATCAAGTCATATAATTTTAAGTCAACTGTTTCTGATTGTTAACATGAATTTATTATTTTAATTTCATACTGCCAATTATTAAAAAAAAATTTAAATATTTTTTTTATTAGTAATTATTTCTTATTTAATTATTTTATTTACATTCCTTATTCATTTTTGTATGCTTTATTAAGTGTTACTATTTTTTTCTTACTTTTTTATTCTATATTACTTTTGTGTTTCTAAGAGTCTTTTTTACAGTTAAAACTGTAGTGTTTGTTATGAAGTAGCTGTAGTTTCCTCCAGGTTTAGGCGGTTTAGTTTTTTGGACCTCCACCTGAAAAAGTTTCAGAAGCACTGCTGTGCAGAAACACCAGCTCAGGACAAAAGTTTGCTCTTTTCCATTGTGTGGTATGCCTGAGCTCCTGGAGTCCTTGGGGCGGAGGTGGTGTGGTGCGGTGGGGTCTGGTTCACAGATCAGTGGGTTTAATTAGGTCTGATGTGTGGCACTGAGAGTGGGCCTGGACTCCTCTCACATCCAATCAGTCAGACACAGAGCAAGAGTGTGTTTCCTAGTGTAGTGGTGTAAGAGAGAAACGGATGAACAGTCTCTGTGGAATTGTCCAGCTCTCCTCGTCCATCTCCAGCATCAAGCATTGTCCGTTCTACTAACCATCAGTGGTACACGGCTCCTAACATCCCGCTCTGTGCTGCTGCAGACTCACTGTTGTGCTTTAACTATAATTATAATTTAAATATGTATTTTAATATTATATACATGTATAAATATTTTGATCAGGCATATATATATATATATATATATTAGTCAAAAGAATGAAAAATATCTAGATATTTTTAGCCATATCAACAATCCCTATAGCACTGACAAATCTGTTATATTTTTACATCGTCTGACTGCTGTTGTTGATTACTGCTCTTTCATGTAGTTCATGTTGACACTTCTATCAGTTACCCAAACTGACTGTCTGTCCCCTGGGGAGGCTGGAAGTCTAAATCAATCTGAATCTAAAGCCATAATAAAGTTTATTTACTGCTGACAGACACACACCGGATGAGGTACATGCCCTCATTAGGATAGGAGGTTGTGTTTTCCACAAGACGTATTGGTGGCTAAAGACTCGATATAATTAAAAAAAAGTGGTGCCACTAACGCGAAGCGTCTCGTGGCGTTTGCCGCAGAATCAATCCTCAAGAAAAGCTGTTTTTAGAAATGCAGGGTGACTCAACTACAGAACAGCTCACAGTTTGATGTGTCATTTGTTTTTACAGCTATGTTTTTCTAGGACCTTTTTGCAACTCGGTTTTCCAGACTCAATCCCATAATCCTCATGCCGAGAAATGGCATCAGTTCTTTAATTTGGATCCATTTCAAGATGAAAATAGCGTTGGGTAGGCTAATAGTATTAAGTTCTGCTAACAAACACACAGTGGTTTGTTATATATCATGTGAGACCCACTTTTATATTTAATTTTATACATTTGAGTGGCCAGCCACTTAATTAGTTACATCTTGCTAGTACCGCATTGGGCCCCCTTTTGCTTTCAGAACTATCATCTTGACCATGTCAAATGCATTGATTTGGTGCCATGTGATTGGCTAAGTAGATATTTTTGAGCTATTGAGCAGCTGAACAGGTGTACCTAATAAAGTGGCTGGTGAGTGTGCTGTAGTATTGGGACTGGAACAATAGAGAACATGGTCTATAAAATCACAAAGCATTTTATTAGCACTCCCTCTTAAATTCACCCGGTTAACAAATGTCCTAATTGGCCCATGTGGCTCTTTATCTCCATGCAGGGCTGGCTAACAAACTTCAGTTGGCTAATTAAACCAGGGCATCTAGCGCATCTGTCCGGACTCTGGCCTTTCTGGGTCAGTGAGCTGCTCTCATCAAGTTGTTGTGTTCGGTGAATTTCACGAAAGCTGTCGAGAACATGGCTGGTCACATTTCACTAGGCCTAGACAGAATCTGTGGACTTTCTTATGCATTTTCAGAGCTTATTTTGAGGCGAAATCTGTGGGGAAATATATTAAACTAAGATGAGAGTACTATGCTCTTGTTGGTAGCTGATGCAGTGTTATTCACTCATATGTTTAATAAACATGAAAGTAACAGTAATATATATATATATATATATATATATATATATATATATATATATATATATATATATATATATATATATATATATATATATATGTATATATATATGTATATATATATGTATATATATATATGTATATATATATGTATATATATATATGTATATATATATGTATATATATATATGTATATATATATATATATATATATATTATGTATACCCAATTTGTGGACCAATATGTTTTTTTCCCTTGACATTGACATTAAAACACTTTCCCCACTCCCAATTCTCATTACTGAAATGTAATTACTGTAAAACAATAAACAATTACTGTAATGTAAATGTGATAAAATTATAAAAAATAAACCAAAAAGACACCAAAATTAGAGATTCACCATTTAGAATAATGAAAATTACAAAAAATATATTAAATAAAATATCCGGATGCATTACGGCAATGACACTTACTTAATTACTAAGTAAGTGTCATTACCGTAATGCATCTGGATATTATATTTTACTTTACTTACTTTAGTAAATGTCATTACCGTAATGCATCTAAAATAAAATATCTGGATGCATTGCAGTATGACACTTACTTACTTAAATATCCGGATGCATTACGGTAATGACATTTACTTACTTAAATATCCGGATGCATTATGGTAATGGCACTTATGTAAATATCCGGATGCATTGCGGTAATGACACTTACTTAAATATCCGGATGCATTACGGCAATGACACTTACTTATTTACTAAGTAAGTGTCATTAACGTAATGCATCTGGATATTATATTTTACTTTACTTTACTTTAGTAAACGTCATTACCGTAATGCATCTAAAATAAAATATCCGGATGCATTACGGTAATGACACTTACTTAAATATCCGGATGCATTACGGTAATGACACTTACTTAAATATCCGGATGCATTACGGTAATGGCACTTACTTAAATATCCGGATGCATTACGGTAATGACACTTACTTACTTAAATATCCGGATGCATTACGGTAATGGCACTTACTTAAATATCCGGATGCATTACGGTAATGACACTTACTTAAATATCCGGATGCATTACGCTAATGACACTTACTTACTTACTAAGTAAGTGTCATTACTGTAATGCATCCAGATATTATATTTTACTTTACTTACTTTAGTAAATGACATTACCGTAATGCATCTACAATAAAATATCCGGATGCATTACGGTAATGACACTTACTTACTTAAATATCCGGATGCATTATGGTAATGGCACTTACTTAAATATCCGGATGCATTACGGTAATGACACTTACTTACTTAAATATCCGGATGCATTACGGTAATGGCACTTACTTAAATATCCGGATGCATTACGGTAATGACACTTACTTAAATATCCGGATGCATTACGGTAATGGCACTTACTTAAATATCCGGATGCATTACGGTAATGACACTTACTTACTTAAATATCCGGATGCATTACGGTAATGGCACTTACTTAAATATCCGGATGCATTACGGTAATGACACTTACTTAAATATCCGGATGCATTACGCTAATGACACTTACTTACTTACTAAGTAAGTGTCATTACTGTAATGCATCCAGATATTATATTTTACTTTACTTACTTTAGTAAATGACATTACCGTAATGCATCTACAATAAAATATCCGGATGCATTACGGTAATGACACTTACTTACTTAAATATCCGGATGCATTACGGTAATGACACTTACTTACTTAATAAGTGTCATTACTGTAATGCATCTGGATATTTTATTTTAGATGCATTACAGTAATGACGTTTACTAAAGTAAATAAGTGTCATTACCGTAATGCATCTGGATATTTTATTTTATTTTATAATGAAAATTACAAAAAAATATATAAAATAAAATATCCGGATGCATTACGGTAATGACACTTACAGTGACACGGTAATGACACTTTTAAATGAAATTAAATGAAATAAAATATGCATTACGGTGATGACATTTACTAAAGTGTCATTACTGTAATGCATCTGGATATTTTATTTTATATATTTGTAATTTTCATTATTCTATATGGTGAACAGTAATTTTAATAATTTAAACATTATGGTAATGACAACCATCTTGAAAATGTCATGATGCAAAACATTTTAAGGGTCCCAACATATTAATGAATTCAAATATGATATCTAATTTTATTACCATTTGATTTTAGGATGAATTGTGACCTGGACAGGTAACGTTAACCAGCCGCTTTGCTGTCGTAAGTCTATTTAAAATGAAAATCCGCAAGCACCTCCGTGAAGTAATTTGTTTTATCTTTGTTTTGAAAAGAGACAAACATGTTGCTGCAGTTGTTCTTTCTCACTTTCCTGTCAGTAACACGCTGGAAAAGAAGCAACAAGGAACAAAGACATGCAGGGAACTGAGACTATATCAGCTGATTCAATCAAGATGGCACGTTCCCGCCGGGGATTCTGGGTAAGGCCTACCTCAGAGGTACCTGCTGGCACTTCCTGTGATAAGGGCCGGCCTCGTCTGATTGTTGATAGGGCTCATTTGGTCCTCCAGGGGTGAGATCCTTTGGGTACCGTTTAATTAGCAACTCATTACTACTGGATGGAGAAAAAACCCATCTGCTCTGAATGATTATACGAATAAGAAGTTGAATTTAGTAATTAAGATGTGTGGAAGAGTCAGACGGGACGAGTGGATGTCGGTCTCCTCAGAGACAGTCACACCTGGTTTGAATTAGAACAATCCAGAGATGGGCGGCGGATGATTCCTCACCTTATTGAACGTAGTCCAATCATCAGGATAGCAATTTAAACACAAGTTAAGTAAGGTTATGAACACTCCCAAATAACAGAGTAGCTCTTAAAGATTACTTACAAGGCTAATGGCGTAATCTAATCAAGACTTCTCCCCAGGAACCACTTACACCAACCACGTGCAGAGAGCAAACAAAATGACATGCACACGCCACAAAATAAACAGGGGAATTCACTAACACCATATCCTAACCAGACATGACACGATTGGATTTCAGCAACAAGCAATTTGTCCATCCACACCAGACACGATATCAATCAAATATCATAGCCAATCAGTGGAGCATGTGGGCAGAGCCTCTCTGCAAGCTCAATGTACTCACTACCAAATGGATAAGCGCATAATCAAATTCATAAATATTACACTTTTTAACTTTAGTTAGTGTGTAATGTTGCTGTTTGAGCATAAACAATGTCTGTAAAGCTATGACTCTCAAAGTTCAATGCAAAGGGCGTTATTTTCTATTTAAAAAAAAATTGCTTTTTAAGGACTATAACAAATGGCTGGTAGAAACTACAACGAGCTTCTTTCCAGGTTTGTGACATCACTAACTCTAAAATTTACATAAACCCCGCCCCTGAGAACACATAACAAAGGAGGTGAGGCCCTGTTGGGCTGCTTCAGGTTATGTTCACACTGTCAGTTTTAGGGATTGACAACCGCATTTACTTACAGGTGTGAGTCTCGTTCACACAGCAACTTACTGCAGCATCTCAAATACTGTCTGCACGAACGTACAATGACAGTCAAGCCCGTATTCTCTTACTAGTAACCATAGCAACAATGACCAAAGTAATATCAAAGATGGCGATGTCCATAAAACTGAAAAGTCTTATCACTTTTGACAGGACAGAGTCCAATTAAGCCGCGAGTTCATCCATCAAATCGTCATTAACTTGTCAGCAGCTTTAATGAAAAATGCATTCACCGGACATATTTAACCATTGCACTCGCGTCTCACGTCTTTTGCAGTTTCTCGTGCATTTGAGTCGCGCATAAAACACAAAACTGATGGGAACTGCTCGGGTGAAGAATGCTCTGGTGACTGGATCTAAAACCTTCAGATGATGCAGTCCTGTTCTGTTCATAGTGCAATTTTTCTGAGAATGCGGTTGTGAGTCCTGAAAATGTATGGGTGTGCGTTCGGTTATAGAATGTGGTTTTTACTCCTGTAAATAACTGTACTGTGTGTGAATGTAACCGTATTAAAGACTCAAATACAGGACTGACAACCGTATTCTGCTGCTGTGTGAACATGGGTTAAGAGAAGAGGAAGTGTTGTTGATGAGGATCAATTCAATGCTGGATTTGCACAAAAGATGAACATGACGACACATGCTAGTGGATGAGTTGAATCAACTCCACAGCAACTACATCAATTTATCCACTAACCATTCAGAAACGTCTAAAAGTTGTAACTTCTTCCTGAGTCTCTCCATCAGTGTCGACTCCGGTTTGAACAATGTAAGGCTGAACACTTTCCTCATTTTGGCTGCGTGAGATTCTCCAGCTTTGTTGTTGTTGAGCTGTTAAAGCTCCGCCCTCTTCTGGAAAGGGGGCGGGAGCAGCAGCTCATTTGCATTTAAAGGGACACGCACAAAAACAGTGTGTTTCTGCTCACACCCAAATAGAGGCAAATTTAACAAGCTATAATAATTGATCTGTGGGGGATTTTTTTGTGGGGAGCAGAAACTCAGTCCTGAAACTGACGGATGGATTGCTACTTTAGTGCAAACTGGTTAAAAAACTCTGCACAATCGTGTTTAATGAGCTCTCTGCAAGACATTTTCCTACAGACTGGTAAAAGAGCAGGCTGACTTCTTCTGTTCGCCAGAGAAAGAATTGCGCTGGTCCTCTGGGAAGTTAAAGGGCATATCATCACCAACCCAACAGTGCAGACAGATCTGCGAGTCATAAACAGCTCTGGCTGCTTAGGAGAACACAGGCTTTGATTTAATCTCAGTCAATGTGTGAAGATTTGCGACATTTGATGGGAGATATACACTGGACTGTGTTGCACTTAACCTGCCCGACACTTCGGGTGATTCGCTCTGGCTGGCTTTGACTGATGCCTCGCTACTTCGGCTGACTGACTGACACTCTACAAGGCATCTCATTACAAATATAGATAGAAAAGCACTGCCAGCTTACCCTTTCAGAGTTTGCCCCGTCATTCCTTCACTTGACCGTGAAGCATTGCCGAGGATGCAAAGAAAAGATGTGAACGGAGCTAATAATTCATACTTTAGCTATTCTTTAAAAGGGGCGGGGTCCACAACAACTACATACATTTATACACTAACCATTCAGAAACTTCCTGAGTCTCTCCATCAGTGTCGACTCCGGTTTGAACAATGTAAGGCTGAACACCGTTACTGACAATCCTCATTTTGGCTGCGTGAGATTCTCCAGCTTTGTTGTTGTTGAGCTGTTAAAGCTCCGCCCTCTTCTGGAAAGGGGGCGGGGAGCAGCAGCTCATTTGCATTTAAAGGGACACACACAAAAACGGCGTGTTTTTGCTCACACCCAAATAGGGGCGAATTTGACAAGCTATAATAAATGATCTGTGGGGGATTTTGAGCTGAAACTCCACAGACACATTCTGGAGACACCAGAGACTTATATTACAACTTGTGAAAAGGGGCATAATAATTCCTCTTTAAACATAAAGAAATTATATAATTAATAAGACATATTTACATAATATGAGATCAAATCGTGTAAGACAATGTTTTTGAATGTAAGAGAAATTAAAGTTTTTAATTAGTCTTTTTTTTAACTTAACAGTAAAAATCCTTCAAACAAGATCACTAGAGAAGTAACACTTCCGATGTTAAGTGTTACTGCACTGAATTTTTCATTAAAGTATGAAAAAGTTAAAGCAAGCTTTGAAAAAGTGTAGTGAGACAAAATATACTTACATCCGAGATATAGTTTCAATACCTCATGCAGTGTTGCTTCTCAAATCAGTTCATTTTATTTTTAGATATTGTATCTGTAAAATGAGTCAAAACAGACAAAGTAAAAATTCTACTTTGAAAACATGGCAAGTCTGTTCCCTTTCAATCAAACGCATAACTTTTGCATTGGTGCCATGTTTCACTAGTTAAGCTGTAGAAACACTGTTTGAATTTATTGAAAATTCATCAAAAATGTACATTAATTATCAACTAATCACAGAAGGCACTTTCCCTCCACATTTCAGCATACTACCACACTCCAGTTGATCCAGCGCTCATGGAAGGGAGCCGTTCTCGGCTCAGAGGGGTGTGTTTGTCTTTCTCAGATCAATAGCTCAACGCTGACGCTCTGAAAGACAATTTATGAGCCATAAAGGACAAGGCCGCTGCGTTCGTTCCAACTGTGTATTTCTCATCCACTTTTGCTCTCTTGACCAGCTGTGTGCTGGACCGGAGGTGATGAGGGCTCACCGGGCTTCTCCCGATGGTTCACTGAGCTGCAGCCGTCACACGGGGGCGTTTGAGAAGGGCACAGGGGGTCCAGCCAATGATTACAGTTTTGTGAAGCACCCAGGTGAAAATGACAAAAAAAGAGAAGAAAATAATCAATTTTTGCAGCAGTGGTCCTCTTAGACGCAGTGGGCAGGTTGTCCATGTTTGTTGTGTCTCAAGAATTGGTGTTATTTACAGTGGGATGTTTCTAATGTGGGAATTATATGATGTCTTTCAGGGGGTTATGGGTGTTTTAAAGTAATTTTTCAATCATTCTGTTTACATACACTTTTTGTTATACTGGTTGAAAGTCTCTTCACATCCAAAAATGTACATAAATCTTCTGTGGAAGTCTCAGGACCTAAAAGAGTTTGATGTAAAATGAAGATCGAAGCACAAGACACTTTTTAGCGCTTATGTCTTTTAGAGACAAATCAAATACTAAGACATTCTCAAATTCATGGCAATTTTTTATGCTATTAATTATTTTTTTTTTTTTTACATTCTTTGTGGCTTCAAGCCTTAAATAGGTGGTTCGAATCCTGTAATTCGCACCTGCTAATGCATCTCTAATTCTTGAGCAGGAGCAGCTTGAGTAGTTTCATTAGCATGTGCTGATGAGAGGCGATCTGGCACTGAATTTGTTCTTTTTAATGTTTTACTGAGTCATCGCTGCGCTTGTCAACCCCTGAATCTCTCATACTGAAAAAAGAAAATGTTACCACTACAGCAAAAGGTCATTTCTGACACGGCAGCAGATGTAGGGATGAAGTTATCAAATGACGTTTTTTAGAAGTTCATGCAGCACTTGAATTGGTCAAAAAGAACAATTGCACCTTCAAATCACTGAGAACTTATGTTATGTTGACAAATAGGGCTCGTTTTTGAAAATTGAATAAATTTCTGTTTAAATTGTTCTTGCATAAAGCATTCTTGCATAAGTTGTTGCAAATGCAAATTTCAGTGTAAACTTTTGAATGCAAAATGCAATTTGCATAAGAATCCTTTAACAAATGATGTTTGTTGCACAAAAGAGGCCAAATGTACAACTGAAATTATAGTTGTTTTGTACATTTTATTTGAAATACATATTTTATTTGTAATGTTATTACTAACATTTGCACTATATTATTAGTTCATTTCCACATCTAAATGTAAATAACATAATGCAGTCCTGATTAACATGATTTTTTTTAATTTAAAGTAAATTTTAATGTAAACATAAAATAAAAAATAACAAAAATAAAATGAATAATAACAAATTATATATATATATTATTATTATTATTATTATTATTATTTTTATTATATATAATTTATTTCTATTATGTTTTATTTTGTTTACTATAAAGACTATGTACAATCTATACATATGTAAAATCTAGTGCAACCCTCATGTCCAAGTCAGTCCATCATATTGTCTCATTTGTTTATCAAAACAGCTGAAGATGATATTAGAATACTTGGGTGTAGTCTAATTAATATGTATGATTATGGTGCCTCTGTCTCCACTACTTTTAATACAAAGTGACGCCCGTTTTGAAGGTCCCCAAGATGCAGTGCTGAGAGTCTGACCTTGTAATAGAGGGGTCAGAGGTATCATTTTCAGAGGGACGAGTTCAGTGTTCCCATTAGTTGGGCACGGCGCAGGAATTAATTAGAAGCATGTGCAGCCCTATAAATGATAAATGGTCTCCAGTAAGTGGATGCAAGTGGAGGCTATGTATGTCACTCTCTGCGTATTGCATTATTCATTCTGATGCTGTTGTGTATTTTTTTTTTTCAATGCAACCAGGGCAGCAATTGTCATGCATTCTCAATTATTTCTCTTTCTGTCGTCTTGTGACACGTTAACCTTCCTCGCCTCGTCACCGTGCCCTGTTTATCTCTGTTGACCTTTCTTGTGATCCCACAGCACAGCTGATCATTTCTAACATCTGTTTGTGAAAGGGCAAATAAGTGTAGTCACAGTTCAGTGCGGTTTATCTGTGACCTCAGGGCAAAGATGAGGCAAACTTATTAAGGAATTATAAGAGTAACAGACTCGTACAACTTATTTTTGGTAGGGAAACCAAGGCTTTCCCCGATTGTCCTGTTGGGGGCGCTACAGCGGTCAAAAGTGCAAAATGGCTCATAACTTTAGTATTACGTATAGGCTCAAGTGCCTTTTATCATTGGAATCCAGACAGACAAAATGCATGCCTCGGATTTGCTCATAGTTTGCTGTAATTTTCGGTTATGTTGGATTTTTTTAAAAACCTATTTTTGCGAACTAGTCCTAGGTTTTTGACCTGACTGGAACCAAACCAGTGCAGTGAGATACTCTGGAGTCGGGTTGTCAATAGTTATCAAAAAAAAGTTTGATTCACGGTCCCTAAGGGCCGCCAAAACGTGCAAAGTGGGTGGAGCCACTTTTATAAAAAAATGGCTATTATTTGTTAACAAAATGAGATATTTTCACCTCAGCACACCTGTGTATGGGCTCAATTTTTGGTCATGGGATAAAAATCATGGCAATTGGCCACTTGGTAGTGCTATAACAAGCCAATTGACTTGAAAATTGGCAGGCAGTGTCTTTGTCCAAGGAGGCATGACTGTCTATGAGGACATTGGTGTATCTAAAAAAACATGGCCGACATTGGCCAATGAATTTTGGGAAACTATTAGACAAGGTTAATGGAGGACAATCAGAACGAAACTCGGTGGGCACGTTCAGTTCATGGCTTTAGAGGTCTGTGAGAATTTTGAAAGAAATCGGCCACTAGGTGGCACTAATGAGTTTTATGCAATACACAACATATTCATATCATTTGATAGATCTCCTCATGGTAAACAACTTTGCCTCAAGAACCACTTCTGTCAATCAAATTGTTCATTAAATATTTGCGATTAGGTAATAAAAATACTTTTGCGAACTAGTCCTAGGTTTTTTGCCTGATCGAAACCAAACCACTGAAGTATCATTCACTGGACTCTCTAGATCAATAATTATAAAAAAAAGTTTAACTTTACCCTTGGAGTCATTTAGAAAAGTGGCCAAGTGCTCACAAAAGCCCATAACTCCTAAACGAAAATAGGTGTGGACATGCGACATATTATATACTATTATATAACTGTTTAAAAGCTTTAAAACCTATATATTTACAATGGTAAATTGCCTGTATTGGCTGTAAATGGTCTTTTCTTTCTGTGATTTAAGTGATTACATGCTTGGTAAATAAAACATATCTTTTTGCGCAAGTGCTTGAAGGAATTAAAATGCTTGAACCCCGATAATTGCTGCTTGCAGCTATATTATTATATATTATTATAATATATTATAAATACACTATATTGCCAAAAGTTTTGGGACGTCTGCCTTTTTGTGCACATGAACTTTAATGACATCCCATTCTTAATCCGTAGGGTTTAATATGGAGTTGGCCCACCCTTTGCATCTATAACAGCTTCAACTCTTCTGGGAAGGCTTTCCACAAGGTTTAGGAGGGTGTTTATGGGAATTTTTGACCGTTCTTCTAGAAGCGCATTTGTGAGGTCAGGCAGTGATGTTGGCGAGAAGGCCTGGCTCGCAGTCTCCGCTCTAATTCATCCCAAAGGTGTTCTGTCGGGTTGAGGTCAGGACTCTGTGCAGGCCAGTCAAGTTCCTCCACACCAAACTCACTCATCCATGTCTTTATGGACCTTGCTTTGTGCACTGGTGCGCAATAATGTTGGAACAGGAAGCGTCATCCCCAAACTGTTCCCACAAAGTTGGGAGCATGAAATTGCCCAAAATGTCTTGGTATGCTGAAGCATTAAGAGTTCCTTTCACTGGAACTAAGGGTTCAAGCCCAACCCCTGAAAAACAACCCCACACCATATTCCCCCCCTCCATCAAACTTTACACTCGGCACAATGCAGTCAGGCAAGTACCGTTCTCCTGGTGACCGCCAAACCCAGACTCATCCATCGGATTGCCAGACAGAGAAGCGTGATTGGTCACTCCAGTGAACACGTCTCCACTGCTCTAGAGTCCAGTGACGGCGTGCTTTACACCACTGCATCCGACGCTTTGCATTGCACTTGGTGATGTAAGGCTTGGATGCAGCTGCTCGGCCATGGAAACCCATTCCATGAAGCTCTCTACACTGTTCTTGAGCTAATCTGAAGACCACATGAAGTCTGGAGGTCTGTAGCTATTGACTCTGCAGGAAGTTGGCGACTTAAGCACACTATGAGCCTCAGCATGCGCTGACCCCGCTCTGTGATTTTACGTGGTTTACGGGTTGCTGTTGTTCCCAATTGCTTCCACTTTGTTATGATATCACTAACAGTTGACCGTGGAATATTTAGTAGTGAGGAATTTTCCCAAATGGACTTATTGCACAGGTGGCAACCTATCACGGTACCACGCTTGAATTCACTGAGCTCCTGAGAGTGACCCATTCTTTCACAAATGTTTGCAGAAGCAGTCTGCATGCCTAGCGCTTGATTTTATACACCTGTGGCCATGGAAGTGATTGAAACACCTGAATTCAATGATTTGGAGGGGTGTCCCAATACTTTTGGCAATATAGTGTATATATTACTATAATTTATATATTATTTTTAATAAATGTTCATATCTCAGCAGGTACTTGTTTCATTCGTGAACAACTCCAAGCGATTCAGTTAGAATGATTCAAAAGATTCACTGAGATGAACTAAAAACCCCAGCACTAAAACGACAGTCTGTATTTCCCAACCCTCCCCCTTGTCTGTACTTCAAACAAGGCCTGTTTTCTTCCTTCATCTGTGGGAGAACAGGCAATTGAGGGCCACTAGAGGACTGGTATTAGGGGAAGAGAGCTGGAAAAGGTGGAAAGACAAGAGCAGAGAGGAGGAGAGTATGCATCCATGCATGACAATGAGGATAGCATTCAATTAGTAGCAGTTCATGGCCTCTGATGTTGATTACCTAAGACAGGCAGCCGATCCTGGTCTCTCACTGATTAAAATAAAGGAAGGCCGGTAGAGGACAGAGTGAACAGGAACTGTTACAACCCTCCTTACGGTCCGAACAAGTACAGAGTGTAGAAGATAGTACAAGTGGCTAGAATGATAATTGGGTGAATTTCTCAAAACCTGTCAAGAATGTGACCGTGGCATATTTCACCTCAAAATCATAAGGAAGTACAGATAAATCATATTTTGCTTTAAGAAAATTAGGCCTATTAAGAATTTTTGCTATGCTTTTTTGTGACAAGTAAAGCAAACATGATATTAAAAATGGCCCTTTTTACTTTCTTAAAGGGGTGATTGATTATGATTTCACTTTTTAACTTTAGTTAGTGTGTAATGTTGCTGTTTTAGCATAAACAACATCTGCAAAGTTACGACACTCAAAGTTCAATGCAAGAAAACGCACATACAGAAATCGCTTTTTAAGGACTACAACAAACGGCTGGTAGGGACTACAACGCACTTCTTCACGGGTTGGTGACATCACAAACCCTAAAATTTACATAAACCCCGCCCCCGAGAACACGCCCATGTTGGGCTGCTTTAGAGAAGAGAAAGAGTTGTTGTAGTAGTGTGTTGTTGACATGCCGTCATTTTACGCCGGACTGCTTCACAAACGAGGGTCAATTCAATGCTGGATTTGCACAAAAGATGAACATGACGGCACATGCTAGTGGATGAGTTGAATCAACTCCACAGCAACTACATCAATTTATCCACTAACCATTCAGAAACGTCCAGTTTCATTCTAAAAGTTGTAACTTCTTCCTGAGTCTCTCCATCAGTGTCGACTCCGGTTTGAACAATGTAAGGCTGAACACCGTTACTGACAATCCTCATTTTGGCTGCGTGAGATTCTCCAGCTTTGTTGTTGTTGAGCTGTTAAAGCTCCGCCCTCTTCTGGAAAGGGGGCGGGGAGCAGCAGCTCATTTGCATTTAAAGGGACACACAAAAAAATGGCGTTTTTTTGCTCACACCCAAATAGGGGCAAATTTGACAAGCTATAATAAATTATCTGTGGGGTATTTTGAGCTGAAACTTCACAGACACATTCTGGGGACACCAAAGACTTATAGTACATCTTGTAAAAGGGGCATTATAGGTCCCCTTTAAAACATGTTTTTGGGCTAATTTTGATTGTTATTTTTGCAAACCCATGTTATTTTAGTATTACTGAGCTACTATTTCTCTTTATTTGTATATTTTCCATTTCCATTTTAATGTAATATAGTGTAATTTTTATTATTTATTTTTTTATTATTATTTTGAAAGTACATTAGGATACACTAAATACAGTGTTTATTTACACCAACCTCAATTAGGCTATTTATACTAACTCTGCCCACCATTATCTGATTGAGCCAGACTAAATTACGAAGGAAACCTATCTGATAACAGGAGCCGTGACAATGAGAATAATGCATGAATTTGTTATTATTATTCCAAACTGTTTTATTATGTACTACAGTACACTGAGGTGCAAATAGTATCCTCAGCTATTTAGGATATAAAAAATTATTCACCTATTTTATCCCTTCACTGTGTGTTTTCAACTCAATGGCTGCTAATGTTTCTCAGTTTCATTAGTTTGGTGGCGAATTAACCCTTAGACATCTTAGGCTTTTTAATTTTATAGAGATTACAGGAATTTCATTTGTATATGCAGTTAATAGATCATCTATTGTTGTTTTTAGCGCACACACGTCTTGAGGCGAGCGGTGTGAGGTTTGACTGCGGCCCACAGGGGGATTGGGCTTTCTGAGCAGCCCTTGAGGAACACCGCTTTTGTCTCGTAGGCCACGGTTAATAGCCAACAGCATTCGCCGTCCCATGGGACGGAGGCAACTCGTCATGATGCACTCGTGAGTTTAAGTCGTTCCCTTGATATGGCTGTAACGTATGCGATGAACGTGTCTTTGGGTTCACATTGCTGCACAGATTTAAAGGTCATTCTGTAACTAACACAGCAAAACACAATGACATTATAACTAACCAGTCAAAGCGTTCAACTGCTTTCCGACTCCCGGCATGTTTATTTATTCTCCCTTCCTGATGGAATTTGTCACTGATGATATTTGCAGATGATGGACTTGTTATGTCTGCGTCATGCTTAATTTTCAATGTAAAAGGCCTGATGGTGTCTGCATCAACTCGGTCGTTCATCATATTGACAGTTATATTATTTATCATCAAGATGGATCATCTACTAATTTGTACAGCCAGTATCGTCTATATTGGGTAGCGCTTGCCTGCCTTTCATCGCCAAAGACTCTTGCACTTTAAAGGCCATTTTAATTGAATGTCTTCATAGTAAGATTGGTAGCGAGTCGCTGAAGAAATCCATCATAAATTCCCTTGGCAGACTTTCTATTGAAATCCTACAATGTCTCATTTAAAGTTACCGGTGACTGCGTCAGGTAACAGCAGTCAGACTTCAGAATGTGTTTGTGTGTTCGCTGTCTGATTCCCTTCTTTTCATTCATGGCAAAAAGCTATACGTACATAAAAATAAACACTGATGAGTCAAAACTGAGAAAATCAAAGCGTAATTTCAAAATGTTCACTGATATTAATGTTTTAATGTATTTTTGATCAAATAAACGCAGCCTTGGTAATCATATGAGACTAATTTCATAAGAGGCTCTTCTAGAAAAGGTTTTCATGCTTGAATGTTCATTATTCCTCATATTCTCCATTGTTGCAGCTCCTCTCTTCAGTAACGCTCTGTTTAGTTCCTGTCTCTATGAAGCCCCGCCTTCTGAAAAGCACAATGTGCTCTGATTGGTCAGCTGGAGCAATGTGCTATAATGTACACATATATGCTCAGGTCTGGAGTGGCCATTCATCAATTGGGCCGGCAGTAGCACTTCGACATAAAGACAGTTTCACATGGGACGCAGAAAGTCTTTAGTTAATTTTCAGTGAGAGACAAAAAGAATCAGCAATTCACAGGCGCTTCTAGTAGTGGCTAAGACGGTGTTGCCACTTCATAGCAGTTATAAATATGTGACCCGTGCTGACAAAAGGAATCAAAATGCACACGGGCTAATTCTGAGCTACAGGTCAAAAATGTCACTTTTGGTCAAAATTGAGGTTTTAACAAAAAATTTTTCATTAAGCCCTCCTCTAGCAATCCCAATGCTCCAAACAGCAATTAAACATCTGAAAGTATCTTTGTTTGTATGTTTTCTGTGAGGAGTACCTTTCCTTTGTCCATGAAAAATGCTGTTTATATCTGCTCGCTTCTGGACGACTGGCTTGATATCATTGTAAAGCGCAGCATTCCAAATTTGTGAATATTCATAGCGAATTCTCGACGGTACTGAACCAATAAAATGTGATTTTCAAACTCTCGCCGATGTAAACAAAATGATCTTACTCGCGCTGAATGACAGATCTAAAGCGTGTACACAAAGACACCCAGTAGGTCTTAATATATAGCTGCGGTGTCTGTTTCATTAATGTTTTTATTTTATTTGTATACTTTATTATGTCTTTCAATTCAAGCATATTTAATACAATTAAACAAATACAAATCTCCTTTAAAGACATAATATTTTTTACCAATAGTTATTCCTCCTTTTTCTACTTTCTCTTCCTGTCACTTTTTTTTTTCTTCTTTTTTTCTTCATTGATCCATGATATCATGATATTTTTAATGATATTTGTAAATTGTCTTTCTGAATGTTTCGTTAGCATGTTACTAATGTACTGTTAAATGTGGTTAAAGTTACCATCTTTTCTTACTGTATTCACAGAGACAAGAGCCGTCGCTATTTTCATTTTTAAACACTTGCAGTCTGTATAATTCATAAACACAACTTAATTCTTTATAAATCTCTCCAACAGTGTGTAATGTTAGCTTTAGCCACGTAGCACTATCATTCAGAATCAAATGTAAACATCCAAATAAATACTATACTTACGCAATTAGACATGCTGCATGACGAACACTTTGTAAAGATCCATTTTGAGGGTTATATTAGCTGTGTGAACTTTGTTTATGCTGTTTAAGGCAAGCGCAAGCTCTTGGGGCGTGGAGCACAAGAATTAAAGGGGCCGCACACCCTGAATCGGCGCATATTTAATAATGCCCCAAAGTAGGCAGTTAAAAATAATGATTAAAAAAAAATCTGTGGGGTATTTTGAGCTGAAACTTCACAAACACATTCAGGGGACACCTTAGACTTATATTACATCTTTTAAAAACATGTTCTTCGACACCTTTAAAGGTGACCAAATCTTTTCAAAATGTATTTTGCTCTTAATTTCATATGTTATCCTCTCAATAGAGTGTACTTTAGAAAGTAAATCTAACCAATCACTTAAAAAAAGGATATATATGTGTATATATATATATATATATATATATATATATATATATATATATATATATATATATATATATATATATATATATATATATATATATATATATATATTCCTATAGATATGGGTTTTGACTTGGTTTGTGCCAAATTTGGTGGTATTACCAGGGATTTTAAGGTATGATTGCTAGATGATTTTGTTTTGGAACCTTCAGAAAACATTAACTCGATTTTTCTCAAAATTGACTTTGCAGACTCTTATTGACTTCAAACAGGTGTAGCTCAGTCATTTTTTTTTTTTGTCAGATTCCAACAAATAATACATCATTTTGAAGGTTTATTAATAGAGAAATAATTTGCTCATTGCGACTCATTTTGCCAGCACGGGTCACATAGAGCTTTCTGTCCCTCTACTGACAATCTAAGCAAATACAGAGAGGTAAAAAGTAATCCATGCGACTCCAGCGATTTAACCTCAATTTTACAAAGCCACTTTCCAATGTAGATTAATATTTTGTAAATTAAAGTGTTTTTTTTTTTGTTTTTTTTTGCACAAACCACTTGCATAACTTCATAAAATTTAAGTTAAACCACTGGAGTCACATGATTACTTTAATGATATCTTTACTACATTACTGGGGCTTGAAAGTGGTAGTTGCATAGACTGTCAATGGAGAGACAGAAAGCTCTCATTCATTTGTGTTCTGAAGATGAGTGAAAGACTTACTGGTTTGGAACGACATGAGGGTGAGTAATTACTGACAGAATTTTCATTTTTGGGTGAACTAACCCTTGAACTAACCCTTTAAGTAACTAATCACACGTCTTTACTTTGTATTTAAATCGGCGCATCAGTTTATGCTCTGCATTAAAAGTGTTTTTTTTTCTCATGTCACTTGGCAGAGAGCTTGCATGTTCTCTCTCTCTCTCATCCAGAGAGACCTCAACAACTCTCTATCCGTGTGTTATGTAGACACATACACACAGTGCTTGACTAAAAAGGGTTATGATTGACAGTTTTGATGTCCAGCGATGAGAAGAAAGGAAGGCGGGTGGAACTAAGTAAAGGACGAGCATAACAAGCTTGCGTTCCCTTTAATCCCACTGCTCTCCACTGTGCCACAGATACTGGCTTTATGTTGTTTGTTTCATGCTTAATAATGTTTCCCAAAGCCACTGACCTACTCAATTAAATTCCGGACGAATTCTGTCTGGCGGTTTATTATTTTTATGTAAGGAGAAAAAAAAAAAAAAAGAAGACACATAAATCATCACAATTTGAACATTCAGACATCAGTGGGAAGGATAAGCAGGCGAAGGGGAATCTGTAAATATGATTGCCTCGGTAATTAAGAAGAGAAAGCGAGGGGGAGCGAGAAGAAAGCCGAGCTGAAATGGTTGGAGGAAGGTGTTAGTCCTATCTGTAATGTGTTTGCCACAAGATTACAAAGAGAAAAACAGAAGGATTACTGAAGGAGGGAGGGGCTCTGGCAATGTTATTGCTGTTTATAATCACTGTTCTGTTCTGTAAACACTTCATACGTCACTATTAGTGGTGCATGATTAGATTCATTGAAGGTTGATGCTAGTAACCAATATTTTAACACTATGATGGGCTGGTTGATTACACGCTTTTTACAGGGTTAAAACCTGGCAGTAAATGCAAATAGATAGGCTGCTCATTTGCATTAAAAGAAAATGATCAATTATCGGTTAGAAATTGATAATTGATAATTGGTTTGACTGTTTGTTTGTTTTTTAACTGATATTCAAACTCTCTCGGCCATCTCTCTTATTACAGTCTTTCTTCAAATCTCCCTCTTGCTCTCTCTCTCTCTCTCTCTCTTTCCTCAACTATCATAAGTGGACACAGGGCCGGCGATTGCTATAGGCGAACTAGGCGGTTGCCTAGGGCGACAAATATGTTGGGGGCGCGGGCGCAGGCACCCTCTAGGGTCGCCGTTACGTTATGTTACGTTAGGCAAGTGCGCAGTTGATGAAGAAAATGAAACGGTCTAATAAACCCTCCGGTGCACAGGGACAAAAACGGAGAAAGCAAGAAGATAAAAGGAAAAAAACAGTATATAGGTAAATCTTCTCATCTCAGCCATTAAGGTGTTAAATGAAATAAATTTCACTAGCTAGCTATCTCTAGCTAGCTAGTTACTTTGCTAGTTTGCTACGTATTACTAGCAAACGTAACTTCACTGATAACCTACATGGATGTAAATGTCAAAAGACCAGTATTTCGGATAACGTATGCATGCTAGTTATGAAAAGTACAGTTGCTCTCTACTCTACATTTATTATAACTAGCAGGCTCATACACATACAGTAACCATTATGCTGATAGTGGTGTTACTTCGGTAAAGTTGGTTTTATATTCGCACATTCAGACTTCTGATAAATTCAGACTTTCCAATAAATGTGCAATAAATTAATGTTTGCGAAATTTAAGCAGCGATATGATATTGACAACCAACGATTGTCAACTTACAACATTTTTCACAGTCGATCAAAATAGGCAAGTATTGTTTTAATGGCATATTTACTTGTGAATGTCCACTGAATGTCCAATGTAGTGTGATCAACAAGGCTATTGAATACGGATGTCCGAATGTGCGAATATAAAACCAACTTTACCCAAGTCACATCTAGCATTCCAGGCCCCAGTGAAACACAGACCACTGAGACCAGGGATACTCAGCCTGAAGCAAGTAAGACCCTTGAATACCGTTTATTCAACCACAATTTAAAACTTCAGTGACTTGTTTCCAAGTAAACATTGACATTCCTCATTAATTAATCTCAAACACTACTGGTCTATTATACTCTATATGCTGGTCTATAGTATATCTTCCTTCTTCCTTAAGTTTATTACTTATTTTGGTAAATATCCTCGAACATTCTTTGTAGCATTGTAGCATGTTTGTATGGGGGTGGGGGGTGGGGTTAGGGCAATCTCGCCTAGGGCAACCAAAGGGCTAGAGCCGGCCCTGAGTGGACACACCGCCCCACTGCTGATTGGCTCACTCTATTTCCTCCCCCATCATGAGTGGACATGCCCCCCACTGCTGATTGGTTCACTCTCTCCTCCCCCATCATAAGTTGACACGCCCCTACTGCTGATTGGCTCATTCTGTCTCCTCCCCTATCATGACTGAATACTCCCCCCTACTGCTGATTGGCTCAATCTATCTCCCCCCCCATCATGAGTGGACACGCCCCCCACTGCTGATCGGCTCGCTCTATCTCATCCCCCATCATAAGTGGACACGCCCCTACTGCTGATCGGCTCACTCTATCTCATCCCCCATCATAAGTGGACACGCCCCCACTGCTGATTGGCTCACTCTATTTCCTCCCCCATCATGAGTGGACACGCCCCTACTGCTGATTGGCTCACTCTATTTCCTCCCCCATCATGAGTGGACATGCCCCCCACTGCTGATTGGTTCACTCTCTCCTCCCCCATCATAAGTTGACACGCCCCTACTGCTGATTGGCTCATTCTGTCTCCCCCCCCCCATCATGAGTGGACACGCCCCCCACTGCTGATCGGCTCGCTCTATCTCCCCCCATCATAAGTGGACACGCCCCTACTGCTGATTGGCTCACTCTATCTCATCCCCCATCATAAGTGGACACGCCCCTACTGCTGATCGGCTCACTCTATCTCTTCCCCCATCATAAGTGGACACGCCCCTACTGCTGATTGGCTCACTCTATCTCATCCCCCATCATGAGTGGACACGCCCCCCACTGCTGATCGGCTCACTCTATCTCCTCCCCGATAAGTTGACACGCCCCTACTGCTGATTGGCTCACTCTGTCTCCTCCCCTATCATGACTGAATACTCCCACCTACTGCTGATTGGCTCACTGTATCTCGTCCCCCATCATGAGTTGACATGCCCCCACTGCTGATTGGCTCACTCTATTTCCCCCCCCATCATGAGTGGACACGCCCCCCACTGCTGTTTTTCTCAATCTACAAACCCCCCCCCCCCCCCCATGAGTGGACACGCCCCCACTGCTGATTGGCTCACTCTATCTCCTCCCCCATCATGAGTGGACACGCCCCCCATTGCTGATTGGCTCACTCTATCTCCTCCCCCATCATTGCAAAAATGTGTAGTATTTTATTTGTAAAAATAGCTAAATGAGAAGATGTAAAAAAAAAAAAAATAACATTAAGATTATTTTGTATAAATATAAAGCATTAAATAATATTAATGCTGCTGTCAGTCGTTTTTAAAAATGAACTAATTAATCACACTTTTTTCTGTGATTTATCAGACCTAACATTAAATAATTTAAATACATTTTTATATTATATCATATAATAATTTCACATTGAATCTCCAAATTACTGTAGAAACAAAATAAAGACAGTATATTTAATTATTTTGTGTAATGGCATCTGTTTACTAAAAAAGTTAATGTTTTTCCCCCTCAATTTCTGTGGATGAAATGAGTAAATATATCCATTCATCAATACAGCATAATTTATTTATTTTGCATAAATATAATGCCATTAATAATATTACTATTAATAATAATAATAATAAACATAAATGCTGCTTTTATTATTTTTTCACTTTATTACAGATTAACAAATCATAAATACATCACAAATTTGTATTTATTTATTTATTTGTGCTAGTGGTGCCATAATACAACTTGTGTTATGCAAGATCAATGTCATGAGATTGCAGCCCAACATTTATATTTTGTGAATATTTTATGTCTATTTCTTTTGAACAGATATGATCAGTTTTGTTGTCACTGTCAAAGATCAATCAATGAAGTGGCCACTAATAACACACCACAGATACACAGGAAAAACCGCATTATAAGCGTACCTACTTGCAGGCGAACACGTTTCATCCCTACGGGGTGTGATTTAGTTTATATGCGTGTTTATGCAGATTTCACTGATGGTTACGTCATCGCGCCCTTTCTGCTGAGATTCCTCCAGAGGGCATGAGTTCACGTGTGACTGCTTCACCGCCACCTCACAGACCTTCATCTGAGCATCAGAGCGTTCGCACCGGGGACGAGGTGTGCGCTGGCAGCCGTGGTGAAAGGCTGAGATCAATTGTGCCGTTGCATGTCTGGAACAAAGTGCTGTAACCCCAGTGTTGATGTGGTGGAAATTGCATCTTCAAGGAAACGTGCTTGATGAGATAGTGAGATCAATAGAGAAAGGGAACGGCGGAATGAGAATATCCCAGCGCTCCGCTCGCTAACCCGCCCTGATGTTCTTATACAGCACGTCTCATCAGTGCACGGGCCTACGGGGAACCGAGAGGCCAAACTTTGTCCATCTGGAAGCGTCTGTATATCCTCACAGGCAGATGGTAAATTGACCATTGAAAACTAGAGTGTGGTGTGAATGACACTGCCGGGTGACGTGATGAGAGTAGTGCACTAAGACCCTCTATGGTCCAGCACACCCGAGCCCTGAAGTTAACCTGAATCAAAATTGGCTGTATTTACTTTCAATACACGTTTCTGGTCCTGTTATGAACAATTCATCAGTACACATTGTTCCAGTGCAGTACAGATGTTAGGACAGTAGTTCTGATTTTACTTGCCCTGCCATTTTCACTGGCTGTAATACAAAAGAATGATCTTTTCTTTTTTTTCTTCTTTTCTTCTTCTTTTTACTTTGTGTGTTTCTGGAGTTTTCGTAAAAAAATAAATAAAAAATAAAAATAAATAATAATAATAATAATAATAATAATAATAATAATAATAATAATAATAATAATAATAATAATAATAATAATAATAATAATAAATAAATAAATAAACATATAATAATTATTTAACAAGTATTCAGTATTTTATTTATATTTTTAATAAAATAAAATATTTATAAAATAATTTTGTATTTAATATTTTTAGCCATTTGTTTTCATTGTTTATTTGTAATGCATTTTATGTTTTCTACAACTGGTATTTTATATTAATTTCTAATGTTTATTTTATAATAATTTTAACCCTCTGGAGTCTGAAGCTGATTTGGGGCCTGGAGAAGTTTTGACATGCCCTGACATTTGTGCTTTTTTCAGTTGTTCATAAACATATTAATGGAAAAAGTGTCATTACACTGTATTCAGCACAAACTAGGCTACAATAATATGTGAGGAACATGTATGTACATGTTTGTGTTTTTGAAGGAATAATGTTTATGCGTGGTTATTGAAAAAACAAAAAACTTATGTCACTGAAATTAGGCCAAAAAAGTATAGTAAATCTGTGTTTATAATACTTTAGAGTATTGGAGGTTGTAGACTAGAGTTTTTGCTTCAGAATTATGTAAAAATTATGCTGACTACTCTTTCATATAAAACAATATATTGATTTAGTTTTTGTAAGACACTTTTTGCCAAGAAACACAGTATGCGAGGAGGCGTGAATCACCATTAATAATGGGCCATTCTCACCTGAGAAGACAAAAGAATCAAATAGTAATGAGCTGAAATGACTTGCATATTAATGAGGCATTTCAGTCAGGTAGGCTGAGAAAAAAACCTTCTGTGATGTCTCAAGCTCATTATGATATATGAAACATACAGCAAAATATTATTACAATATAAAGTAATGGTTTTATATTATACTTTAAAATATAATGTATTCTGTGATGCAAAGAGTCTGAATATAGGCTTTTAGTTTAAAAGCATGCACATTTGGAGAAATATTGGATTCTCATATGCTTATGTCAATTTTCTATAGAGTTATATTTATTTAATATTCATTGTCATTACTATGAGCGCTGGTGTTTTCAATTCATATTTGAAGTCAGAGGGCGCTCTCTGTGCATTTTTAGTCCAAAAATTCATCTAAAAGAAGAATTACAGTTTTTTATGTAAACTATTTTGTTTTTTTGTTTTTGTATTTTTTTTATATTAAACATTAATTTTAAATAAATATTCAATTATTTAGTTCAATGTTAATTTAAATATATTTAATTTTATTATGTAGTTAATTTATTTGTAATATATAATTTTAACATTTTAAATATATTGTATTTTATTTTATATTCTTTATATTAAATATTTTTTCAGGTTTATTTTGTACTAATCTTATTTTTATGTAGAATATTTTTGCATTTATATTTGCTATATATAACATTTTTATCTTAATCTTAATTTTTTAATTTATTTTTTGTGTTCCTTTTATTAGGTATTTTTGTAATTAAATATTTTAGTTTTTTTTTACATTTTAAATTATTACATTAACATATTTTTAGATTTTATATATATATATATATATATATATATATATATATATATATATATATATATATATATATATATATATATATATATATATATATATATATATATACGATTTTTTCTTCACAATTTTTTTTTTCAAAGAACAGTTTCTCAAAATATCTTCTTTTGTGTTAAAGTCAGTCATATGGTTTTGAAATGACATGAGAATGAATAAATGATAACAGTTGATATCAGATGCAATTTGGTCATTGCATATGAATAAAATCAGGTCCTGCCTTACATTTTTCCTTCATTGAATATTCAGTTTTTCTCAGATTCCGGAAGTAAATGGGTTACGAGCTTCACCTCAGGTTGACATGCAGGAGCCCACAGGCGTGTTCTGCTCGCTCACGTACTCTTGAAGTGCAGTGTGTGATGTGCCGCGTATCTGTACACCTACGCCAGAGCGCCTGCGAATGAGCCTGTGTGAGACCCGTCCAATCATTGCTGAGATGTATTGAGACCACATGTGTGATGCATACATAAACATGCGAGCACACACTCACACACACACACACACACACACACACATACGTAGACACATAAACACCACACTCATGCCAAGTCCAGCAATGCGGCAGATTTTTTTTCCTCTCCCCACTGTGGCTGTTGCCATGGCAACAAGCTCCGGTTTTCTGGAATTGAAAAGTTGAATCTGACAGGAAATGTGTGCGTCTCCAGGGGTGGTGGGGATAATGAGGGAGGAGTGGACCAGAGCAGGTGTGGACGCTCCTCCTCCTCCTCCTCCTCCTCCCGTGTTTGTACAGGTCCATGGCAGGGTGCTGATTGCTACATCAACACCGACTCCTTATGTAAATATCTGCTTGCCTCCGGGCTCCACGCAGGTCAAAGGTTCACAAACACAGGCTCCTGTTGACTCCATCCTACAGCTTTATAACTTCCACAGAGACGGCTGTACTAGAGAGATGCTTGACTTAATAGCACTTAAATATCTTATTTGTTTCTCATAGACAGTTTTGCTGAAATCTCCTACTCAGACCCCAGTAGTTTCACATGTGTCTCCATTAGATGTTTCAGAACTACGGAGTACATGAAGGGACATGGTGATGGAAAAAAAAAAAAAAATAGATGGTAGAAAAAACATATTTCAGTGCTTTTTGCATTTGCTTGCAAAAGTTTTGCATTCCCCCGAGAAACGAGAAAGTTTTGCGAGCGAACGCAAAAAGCATTGAAATATATTTCCCTCCCATCTCATATTGTTTTCCATCATCATGTCCCTTTAGGGACTCCATACACTCCGTAGATCTGAGTGGTGTGAATTTTTATATTTGCTAGATATAATTTTTTTATTTTTTTATTTATTACTATCATTTAAATTTATTTTATATATTTTTTAATTAAATATTTTAGTTTTTTTATATTTTATATATACTGTATATAAAAGAGGAGAGGAGAGAAGAGCGATACAGGACTAAAATAACATTACCTTTCAAAGGATCCTAATGCAGGAATATGGTTATTTATTCTCAGTTGAGCTTTATTTATTTGTATTCGGTACATTTCACTGTGGATTCTTTGGTAAATCAATCGCATTTCAGTGCAAACAGACTTTTAGGATATGGACTCGACAGTAATGCAACAACATGTCAGTAACTGTGTTCATTCTAATGCCTGATCTGATATTAATGATTCATGTGCAGTCAGATGATCTTTGTCTGTGTGTCAGTAAATCAAACCAGTGACTAAACGCTCAACTTCACCTTGTTTCTCTTAGTAGGATGAAAATAATCTGTTATTTAAACAGTGATTAAATTATATATAGAAAGCGATCAAAGAACGCTCCCTTTACAATCACTGCAGCTGTCAATCAAACAGTGTGAGTTTATCAGTGACTGAGTAACAGAAGGCACAAAACTTTCTTAAAAACAGATTATACTTCACATTTTTGCATCTCCGCCCACGGACAGTCCGATCAACAGAGGGTTATTAATAGTGGCTCAATGGATCACAAAACTTGTTTTTGGATCATATTATGGTTTTTGATCCACTGATCATATAGTGGAGTTGGAAAATAAATTTGCTTTCCATTTATTACTTAAAGCACACTTTAAGTACTTGAACATCACAGTTTCATTAAGTGTTTCCCCTCGGTTTGGCCTAAAGTCCCGTTCACACCAAGAATGATAACTATAAAGATAACTATAAAAATAACTATGTTAGCATCCACACCAACGCACAGTATCTTTCTGTTTATTATAAACACACGCTGGATGAATTCATCAGCTGGGAAAAAAAATATATATATATTATATTAATTTATCGGTATAGTTATCGTCTATGGTGTGAATGGGCCTTAAAATGTAGCCATACAAAAATCATCTAAAAGTTTGCTAACAAGTATTTCCTACTAAAGCAAGGCAGTATTTAACTCTTTTTAAGCGTATCCATCGCAGACTGGTGGGCATGGCCTTGGACGGCACATGCCCAGTGCATTGTGGGTGTTGAAGTTTTCCTATTTGACAAAAGAAAATGACTGTTTTTTTCCTCTGTTTTCTCTATCACTGATTTTAAAAAAGGTTTTTCTTTCTGCTGCATAGGCAGCCAAGTTTTATTGAAAGACCATTTTGCCAGCAGTGAAGTACCCCTTTAAATTAGGCTGGATTGTTTCAATTTCCAATTGTGAATCAGAGCCCAGACCGCCTTTTCATGCAGACTCAGGGCTTTCTTTCTTCTGAGTTGTGCAATGATTTATTTTTATTTATTTATTTTTTTTTAATATCTCAATTTTTTTTCTGCTAAACAGCAGTGAGATTAAATGGAGGACAAAGCTCCTCCTTCTTAGATTTTTCTCCTGAAATCGTTTTTTAATAGATGTCAGTGCTGGTATCTTGGCAAATCTGAGCACAGTTCCAGAGGTCAAAGTCATCCAGCACAGGCTCATTGGAAAAATGCACCTCTTTCTACATTTTTGACATCCCTAAACACACAATTTACTGCAGTTTCCAGCTAAAATGAACACTAGTGGCAGAAAGACACCAACAGCTTTTATTCCAGTTTGTATTGTCTTGCAGCCACAATTTAGAGTTGATTTTAAGATCCTTATGTTTGTTTACAAGGTGTTGTCTGGCCGTGCACCAAGATATATAAGTGATCTTCTTGTACCATACTGTCCCGCTAGGGCACTTAGATCCTCTACTCACTTGCTCTTAACTGTGCCTCGGTGTCGCTATAAATCAAAGGTGATCGGGCCTTTTCTGTGGCTGGGCCCAAGCTTTTGGAATGGTCTCCCCTATCATGTGAGGTCTGCTCCTTCATTGGACATTTTTAAACCTTCTCTTAAATAGTATTTTTATTCTTTAGCGTTTGGAAACTTGTGAATTATTCTTGTGTAGATCTGTTTTGTACTTTGTACAGCACTTAGGAACAATCTACATTATGTAGTATTTTAAGTATTTTAAGTCTGTTTTGCTGCAATGTGGAAAAAAATCCTGCAAAACGCGCCGGCGCGCTACCCGACTCCAGAGAGTTAAATGTGCTTTATAAATAAATGTTCTTGTTATTCCGTTTCACACAAAGTGAGGTTACAGGCATTGGACTTTCACACAGCTCCTTTTTATGACCTCAAAATGCTTTTACCATAGTACATGATTTGTAAACATTTGGAGTTTTGCATCACATAAACCAGCTCCAGTAAAGTGTAAGGTACAGCATTGCACTTCTCGTGTCTCGTGATATAAGAGCTCAAAGACTTCTAGAGGCAAACTAAACTGCATGGTTGCTTCAGTAAATGTGTTTTATCTCGTGTTTGCTTTTGTTAACACTATCAGTTAGGTTTAGAGTTTAGTGTAGGTAATACATTATTTTCAAATGCAACAAAGGGTTAACTTTTTAGCACCACTTAATGGACATTTAATGTCAAACTGCCGTAATACATACAACAACCAATGTGATAAACACATTTATTTTCATGTAGATGAAACTGAAAACGCTTTTATCATCACTCACTTTGAAAGTGCCATGAAACATGCAAGAAGCAACGTAATGTCATTTTGCAGAAATGTCTCCACAGGCAGTGAGCCTGGGTTGACATTATCATTAAATAACTTTGTTCCTCACATAATGCATCATATGACTTGGAATATAGTGCACAAGCTGTATGCATTAATGTTATTTTGTTGTTTTTTTTTTTTTTTTTTTTAAGGGGACCCTTTTCACAAGATGTAATATAAGTCTCTGGTGTCCCCAGAATGTGTCTGTGAAGTTTCAGCTCAAAATATCCCACAGATCATTTATTATAGCTTGTCAAAAATGCCCCTATTTGGGGGTGAGCAAAAACACACCGTTTTGGTGTGTGTCCCTTTAAATGCAAATCCAGCTTAAAATGACGGCATGGCAACAACACTCTACTACAACAACTCTTCCTCTTCTCTAAAGCAGCCCAACATGGCCACACCCCCTTTGTTGTGTGTTCTCGGGGGCGGGGTTTATGTAAATTTTGGAGTTTTTGATGTCATCAACCCAGGAAGAAGCTTGTTGTAGTCCTTAAAAAGCGATTTCTTTAAAAGAAAATATCTCCCTTTGCATTGAACTTTGAGCGTCGTAACTTTGCAGATGTTGTTTATGCTCAAACAGCAACATTAAAGTGAAATCATAATCAAGGACCCCTTTAATGCTTGACTGCTGTGATCACTATTAACTGTCATTGTATGGAAAATAGTTCTTCAAAAATGCACCGTTTGAGTTCAACTGGAAGAAAGTAAGTTAAATTTTGGAAGGCTGTGCGGCGGCTGCATGAGTAAATGATGACAGAAGTTTCATTTTTGGCTAAATTATTCCTTAAAATGTTGATGAAACTTCTCCCCTGAACATTGTCTCGTCTTTATCTCTGTCCAAAGTCTTGGAAGAATTAATTAAGTTCTGAGTTTCCCCTCTCTCTTTAATGCCTGCAATTCTTGTCTAAATTTCCATCCTTTCTTCTTTTCCGACCCATTAATTCTCGATTCCGGTGTCTCAGGAGGAGGTGGTGAATGAGCTAGAGACATCAGAAACCTCGCGCTCCTTTTTGGTCTTCCACCTTTTCCCCATCCGCCCCATCCCGACACCCCAGCGCACTTCAAAATCAGCTTGATTGACATATCAAGGGAAGTCCCCAAACACTTGAGTGAAAAACACTTTTTGAATTTAAGCAAAACGTACACACAACTTTAATGTGTCAGTCTTTAATGTGTCAATGCATCTCCTGCTGCTTCCTCCCAATGGATTTGCATGTTTACATACTTCATCAGACAGTTCAGGAGGTGATGAGAGCGTGAGCAAGATGGCTGGTGAGATTTTAACAATGCCGCATACAGTTGATGAAATATCGTGGAGCCTCAGTTCTGCTACGAATATAGAGATTAGGAGACTGTCTGCAAACACTTCCAGTTCTGTGAGTTTTTGATTTTTCTTTTCTGAAAAATATAGCTTTGGACAGACAGACTTTAACCCTTTTCATTACCAAAGAACAAGTGTAGTATGAGCTTCACTGTAAAAAAGAATTGTTGGTTTAACTTAAAAGTAAGTTACCTGGTTGCCTTAAAATTTCGAGAACTTTGAAATTAAAAATTTGAGTTAATACAACTAAGGCTATTGGTTTAATCAACAGAAACTCAAAATATTATGTTATCTGAACCACATTAATGATCTAATTTGATTTGACAAAATAAAAGATGTTGTGCTAACAAATCATGAAAATATTTTGTTTTTCAGTGTTGAAATGATAGAATGAATGTTGAAAACATGGCCTTGATACTTTTAGAAACTTAAAAGTAACTCTTAAAAATATCTGAATTTTATAGCATTTAATGCAAAATATCAAACCAAAAGTAGCATTTCCAAAGAAATATGTATTGCAATATGTAAATGTTCCACAGTTTCACATCCATAAAGTGTTCAAGACTTTGTCTTCTTTTTGAACAAAATATCTATTGTTGAATAATTTAGTATCAAATTTATTTTTGTGAAATGTTTTGATTGAAAAGTGTGCTTGAGGCAGTGTTACTTTAGTATTATTTATATACGCATATTTATTAATAGTTTGAATTAACTTATTTAGATCTATTTCTTTTTACTTTTTTTGTTTGTTTCAGTCATTTTTGTATCCCAATGTAAACCTATTTTATTTGAGTTGGTTGCCATTCTTAAATTTTCAAGATTAAGTTTAATCTAATATTTAGATTTTATTTCAGCTTTATTTCATTAATGAAAACAATTTTTAATAGTTTTAGTTAACAATAACAGCTCTGGCATGAGGGGAAATGAGTGGGTTATTATCAATTGACTAAAACTATTAAACCATTTATGTTAATTCAGATAAAACTGAAATAAAATAGTAATTGAAAACTTAAACTAAATGAAAATTATAAATGTTGAAAAACTAAAATATTAACTGAAAATGAAACATAAGAAGCAATATTTAAAAAAACAAACAAAAAAAAAAACAAACTAAAATGACAAAAGCACATAACGAAATTACTAAGAAAAATTAACATGAAAACTAAAAGTGTAAAAATAAAAGCTAATTCAAAATATGAATAAAACTAAAATAACCCTGGACTGACTTCATACAGTAACTAAACATCACTAAAACACCAGTTGATTCAAAGCAAAAATGAGAAGTGAAGTTAGTGAAGAGATATTTTGTTTTCTAAATCAGTGACATTCAGACATTTCAAGTGTTTTTCTGTCTTTTTGTGGCACGTGGCCTCCAGAAGGTCGCAGATCTTCAGTTTTGCATAAGGACCATTGCAGTGAGCTTTGAAATGCAGCACTCAACACTTCAAAAAGCCTCCTCATGTTTCCTCTGACCCAGTTCTTTTAATTGAGCTTTCTCTTTTTTCCCTCAGCTGCATCTCTCTAATCCCTCATGAGTCAGTGTTTCTCTGTCTCGGCGTGTGTTTTCCTATTTGCTGCTGTCCTCCTCTGCCACTCTTACTCCTTCTCGTGTCTCATTACCGGCCTCCAGCATCCTCTCCACTTCTCCTTCTCCACAGTCCAATATCATTCTTTTCCGTCTCTCTGTCCGCCCTTTATTCAATCTATTTGTCTCTCGTTCCTCTTGAAAGCTCCGATCCCTTGGCCTCTCCATCTCTCGTCTGACTTCCTGTAGATTCTGCAGCACTGACCAAATCCGCTGGCTTATTTTGCCTCTTCCTACTGGAGAACCGAATCACATGTGAGATCTCTTTAATTTTTCAATTGCTTCTCCTAGACAGCAGTGAGATTAAATGGAAAGTTTTGCTGAAGTCTCCGGCTTCTCCTGCACAGTAATCTCTCAGAGTTTCAGAGGAGATCTCATCCATCTCTTCTGAAGTCTACAAACAAAAGTCAGCGAGCTCAGTGTCAACTCCAAATGCTATAATATTAACTTTTTATTTTATTTTATTTATTTTTTTACTTTATTATTTTTTGTTTTTATTTTATTTTATAATTTTATTATTTATTTTTATTTTTTCTTTTATTTGTTTTCTTTTTCTATATGATATTTGACTCATTTGCTTCTGATTTTTAATTTTATTTTTTTATTTAAATATTTATTTGTTTTATTTTTCTATATGACACTTGACTCATTTGCTTCTGAATTTTTTATTTTATTTTACTTATTTTTATTTTTTTATTTTTTATTATTTTATTTATTATTTGTTTTCTTCTTCTATGACATTTCACTCATTTGCCTCTGATTTTTTATTTTATTTATTTATTTTATTTATTTTGTTTAATTTTATTTATTTATTTTATTTATTATTTGTTTTCTTTTTATATATGACATTTGACTCATTTGCTTCAGATTCTTTTATTTTTTATTTTATTATTTTTTGTTTTATTTTATTTGTTTTTATTTTATTTATTTATTATTATTTTATTTTACTATTTATTTTTAATTTTTGTATTATTTGTTTTCTTTTTCTATATGACATTTGACTCATTTGCTTCTGATTTTTAATTTTATTTATTTTAATTTTATTTAATTTTATTTTTTATTTAAATATTTATTTGTTTTATTTTTATATATGACATTTGACTCATTTGCTTCAGATTCTTTTATTTTTTATTTTATTATTTTTTGTTTTATTTTATTTGTTTTTATTTTATTTATTTTTTATTATTTTATTTTACTATTTATTTTTAATTTTTGTATTATTTGTTTTCTTTTTCTATATGACATTTGACTCATTTGCTTCTGATTTTTAATTTTATTTATTTTAATTTTATTTAATTTTATTTTTTATTTAAATATTTATTTGTTTTATTTTTCTATATGACATTTGACTCATTTGCTTCTAAATTTTTTAATTTTTTTTTATGATTTTTTAATTTTATTTATTTATTTTTTATTTTTTATTTTTTTTTTCGACCCCATTAATCTCACATGTCTCCTGTAGAGTTTCAGAAGAGATTTGTGTCTCAGACTGTGCTGCAACTCAATATAATAATTTTTCTCATCATTATTTTGTCTATGCTATCCACATTTATTTTGTATTATCAATTTTTATTTTTCACTTTTCTCCTCTAGAGTTTCTTAAGAGATTTTAATGCCTCACACTGCGCTCATATTTGCCAAGAAATGAAAGTCTGATCTCAATTTGAACTCAAACATTTCTCATCATTATCTTGAGTCAGTAAAGATTTCTCAATACTAAAAGGTCTTTTACTGAAAGTCTGAACTATCAGTCAGATGACAGAAGTCATGTAATAGATTGTGTGCAACAAGTTTCTCAGCAAAGTTTTGATCATGTTGATCAGAGAAGCATCCACTGTGAAACAACTTTTGCTTCTCTGAGTTTGTGCGGAGTTGAACAAATCCGATGCTTATTTTATCTCATGCCAAGCGCCTGCCAACCAATTACCAACTGCAGAACCGGGTGTCTTCACCGGCGTCTCTCCCCCGCCAACGACCGCCTGCATCTCCTTTTCCGACACCCTCGACACTAAGCAGCCCCGCTGCCATCACCTCCAATTACCGAAGCGCCAAAGTCCGGCCCCCCGCGGAGCATTGGCTGATTGTCTCACTCCCGTGTCTGTCTTGCACTTCATGCCCTGCTCGTTTTGTTCCCCCAACACAATTACAATTATCACACTAGCCTATTTTCCCAGTGTTCCCTGAGCCGTCTCCTCATCCCCTCCCTCACACACAACTCCCTCAGGTATCCGCTCCGGGGTGTCTGAGCCGTTGTTCTCGGCTTTAATTACGGCGGCTCTCCACCGGATTCTTCTAGTTCAGTTGTACACAGGGAGGCAGAGATTTCTAGGAACCCCCTCCCAATTAACAGCGTCTCGAGAAGTGCTTAAGATCAGCGAGAGAGAGGGTGAATGACGTCCAGCGACGCTTCCCAGCTGTGCCATCTCTGCTCAACCACTGCGCGAAAGAGAGACAGAGAGAGAACAACTGCATCTATCTATCTATCTATCTATCTATCTATCTATCTATCTATCTATCTATCTATCTATCTATCTATCTATCTATCTATCTATCTATCTATCTATCTATCTATCTATCTATCTATCTATCTATCTACCCCCCATCCATCCATCATCTATTGTTCAATCATCCATCTATTGTTCAATCAATCAATCAATCAATCCATCCATCCATCCATCCATCTATTGTTTAATTAGTCCATCCATCCATCCATCCATCCATCCATCCATCCACCCATCCATCATCTATTGTTCAATCAATTAATTCATCCATCCATCCATCTATTGTTCAATCAGTCCATCCATCCATCTGTTGTTCAATCAGTCCATCCCTCCATCTGTTGTTCAATCAGTCCATCCATCCATCCATCCATCCATCCATCCATCCATTTATTGTTCAGTCAGTCTATCCATCCATCTTTCTATCTATTGTTCAATCAGGCTATCCATCCATCCATCCATCCATCTATTGCTCAATCAGGCTATCCATCCATCATCCATCTATCCATCCATCCATCCATCCATCATCCATCCATCCATCCATCCATCCATCTATTGTTCAATCAATAGATCCATCCATCCATCCATCCATCTATTGTTCAGTCAGTCTATCCATCCATCCATCCATCCATCTATCGTTCAGTCTATCCATCCATCCATCCATCCATCCTTCCATCCTTCGTCCATCCATCTATTGTTCAATCAATCCATCCATCCATCTATCTTTCCATCTATTGTTCAATTAATCAATCCATCCATCCATCCATCCATCTATTGTTTAATTAGTCTATCCATCCATCCATCCATCCATCCATCCACCCATCCATCATCTATTGTTCAATTAATTCATCCATCCATCCATCTATTGTTCAATCAGTCCATCCATCCATCTGTTGTTCAATCAGTCCATCCATCCATCTGTTGTTCAATCAGTCCATCCATCCATCCATCCATCCATCCATCCATCCATCCATCTATTGTTCAGTCAGTCTATCCATCCATCTTTCCATCCATCTATTGTTCAGTCAGGCTATCCATCCATCCATCCATCCATCTATTATTCAATCAGTCTATCTATCCATCCATCTATTGCTCAATCAGGCTATCCATCCATCATCCATCTATCCATCCATCCATCATCCATCCATCCATCCATCTATTGTTCAATCAATAGATCCATCCATCCATCCATCCATCTATTGTTCAGTCAGTCTATCCATCCATCCATCCATCCATCCATCCATCCATCCATCCATCCATCCATCTATCGTTCAGTCTATCCATCCATCCATCCATCCATCCATCCATCCATCCATCCTTCCATCCTTCGTCCATCCATCTATTGTTCAATCAATCCATCCATCCATCTATCTTTCTATCTATTGTTCAATCAGTCTATCCATCCATCCATCTATTGTTCAGTCTATCCATCCATCTGTCCATCCATCCATCTATTGTTCAGTCTATCCATCCATCTGTCCATCCATCATCTATTGTTCAATCAATCCATCCATCCATCCATCCATCCATCCATCCATATTTCTATCTATTGTTCAGTCTATCTATCCATCCATCCATCCATCCATCCATCCATCCCTCCATCCGTCCATCCATCCATCCATCCATCCATCCATCCATCCATCCATCCATCCATCCATCCATCAATTGTTCAGTCCATCCATCCATCCATTCATCCATCTATTGTTCAATCAATCCATCCATCCATCCATCCATCCATCCATCCATCCATCCATCTTTCTATCTATTGTTCAGTCCATCCATCCATCCATCCATCCATCCATCCATCCATCCATTGTTCAATAAATCCATCTATCTATCAAGTTTTTAAGTTATTTCGTAATTCATACACTGATCAGATTTAATGTATTTTTCTCACAAACACTCCTTCTATATCTCAGAAAGCTGCTCTGCTCTTCTAGCCCTTATCGGCGTCACTGTCACTCTCGTCTTGTTTCTATCCCACATTCATACGACACGTGTCACATACACTGACACACTAATGATTGTGTCTGTTTGAGAGGCGCTAATAAACGCAAGCTGAACTGGATATTTGTGCTCAAGCAATTTTTTCGTCCATTGTTTCCGTTATGTGAGTGATACTGTCAGCGAACGGGATTCATTTTCCTTCTAGAACTAATGAGGAGTGTAAAGTCTCTGCTGGGCTGTTTAATGTTGATGCATTGCCCAGAAGAAAATGTACAAGTGTCAACAAGGTTTTTTTTTGCACGTTAACTTTTATTTGGCAGTAACTATGATAACACATTTCAGCTTGGGATGTGCACAAGTACCCGAGTGCTCAAGTACTTCCTTTTTTAATTGTTACATTGTGACACTTATGGTGCAAGACCTTAAAACAGCAGTAAGACCTCATGTAAAGCAACAGGGCAACATACCACATACTAAGAAATCGTCCTTATGATATTATTTGTCGTTTTGTCATACAGGAATTTATGCATGTAGACTCTTTTCCTTCCAGGATGACTGAGTGTTTGTATCTCTGTACCTGTTTGTTTGGCTTTGCGCTGATGGATAATTCGAGGTCTCTTGCTTCGCTAAATGCGGCATGTTGCCTGCAGGTCAGAATTGCATTTACTCTTTCCTCTGCTACGCCACCTTCCTAATTGAAAGCTTCCCTGAAAGTGGTTCATCGCCTGTGGGTTTTGAGGCACTGGAGATGTCAATCATCAAGATGTATCAGATATGAGTGAAGTCTTCTTCACCCAGTTATTTTGTGCTGAAGTTTATCTGACTGTTCACACTGAGATCCTACAGACCAAGTGACATGGTGTTCTTACTTGTGTAGTCAGAGTCTTTAAGTGTGGTCCACATCGTAGTTTATTCTGACCAAAAAATGCCCACTTAGACTGGAAGAGACAATTTGTTTTGTTTAGGGGCATGTTAGTATGGAATATACCACCATAGTGAACATAAGTTTGCTTGTGAATGTCTAGTTAAGATTTCAAAGAATTTTTCAAAGATTTGATGGCACCAACTTGGAACACATACATACAGTATATATAAATATTAATGTATTATTATAGAATAAATTTTATATACGTGTGTGTGTGTGTGTATATACACACATATACAGTATATGTAGAGTAAAAAATATTTATTTTAACATATATAATATATTTTGTGTGTATATATATATATATATATATATATATATATATATATATATATAAAATGTATTATATATAATGCATTTTTAATATATTATTCTAAAATATTTTTTTATTAATTATAATTTATTATAAAATAAATATTTCTCTGATATATATTAAAGTATTATTCTAAAATAAATTATATACAGTATATGTGTATGCATATGCATATATACAGTATATGTACAGTATATATAATTTATTTAATTTTTATTTTTATTTTTGTGTATACATTGGCATAAATATATATATATATATATATATATATATATATATATATATATATATATATATATATATATATATATATATATATTAATATATTATTATAAAATAAATTATAATGCATTATTATAATATATATATATTTATCTCTCTTTATATATATATATACACACACACACACACACAAATATACGTTATATATAAAATATAACATTATTTAAAAATATTTTTTGAAATATATAATATATAATTATATAATTTATCATATATATAATATTTGGATATATTTGGTGATATTTGCATTATTATTATATAATAATAATGTATTATTATTATTAGAATTTTATATATATATATATATATATATATATATATATATATATATATATATATATATATATATATATATATATATATATATATATATATATATATAATACAATATATATATACAGTATATGTACTATAATACATTATTATTAATTATACTGTATTATTATAAAATAAATATCTCTCAATATATATATATGACTGAAAGGTCATTAAAACATCTATGTTAACACGTTTTGCAATCATTGTTTTAAATGAATGGAACTGGAAATATCTCTTCTTCAAAAAGACTAAAGAATCGCAAACGGAACCAGAATCGGAATCCTTAAGTTCCTTTCGGTTCTCTCTCCAGTGGGCGGTCCATGAGCTCAACACAAAGATCTTTAGAAAACAGAGCAGCCTTCATTTGTGACATTGTATCAAAAGTGTTTTTTTGACCTCTAATCCTCCTCTGACTCCTAACCCCAATCTAACGATACACGTCCCACAGCCTGAGCATCAAAGTCGGCAGCAAACAGCCCTTCCTTCCAACTCATTTCAGAAGTTCCTTTGAAGTAAAAGTTCACTCAGCAGCGTTTTAAGAACAACTTATTCGCTATCTGTTTCCTATTGATTTCCCGTGTCATCTTCTGACAGAAAAGAAGAAGAAAGTCAGAAGGGTGCAGAAAGACAGATCAATGGCGGCGTGACCTCCCGCAGGGGTATCGGCCTCGCGCTTCACAGCGATCATTAACCAATTCCACACTGTCGATCCCAGCAAAAATACTCAAATCACTTCTCATCTTTTTTTGTCCTCGCATATTCTCTAGTGAACACCCAACAGGCTAATTTCTATGCAGTTTGCTTTGTTTCTTTTCCCTCACTGGCCTATTGAATTCATAAACGCTGTGCCTGTAAGATATCGCCCATTATTTCAAATCATTGCGAGACATCAATATCTGAGTGCAGAGCGACACAAAGACAAGAAAATGTCTAGACGGTGCAGCCACACGACTCACGCTGAGTAAAAACGGTCTCTTCCTGCTTGTTCCTCGTCTCCTGTTGGCATAGAAGCCTCTGTGTTTCCCTCGTTCTGAACGAGTTAAATCAAATCTATTGATCAAATAAATTAACAAGAATTAGACGTCTTGGCGGAGACTGGTGATTTACGTGGAATCTTACAATTTCATCTGCTGTTAGTTCTGAAATGAATCAGAAATGATCACTAGAATGTTTTAAACACAAATGAACCATTTTATTTGACTCTAAAACAACCCCTCCTCTGACCATAATGCAATACTTCACTTAGATTAAATTATATATTACTCCTAAGAAAAACAGAATAATTTCTTTGAAAGATGGAATTAATATTTATGTTTTTTTTCTTAAGCCTAATATATATTTTAATCTACATGAAGCATTGCATTATTGTCTGAGGAGAGGTCGTTTTAGAGGAAGTGAGTGATAATTTAATATTACTGTAATAAAATAAAGAGTAAAGTTGTATAAAATGGTTCACTCTTTTATAAGGATTCCCTGCTACTATTTCTCAGCAGTGTCTTTATGAAAACATTTATAAAATCAGGCGATATCAAATTCATACTTTCTGTAGTTTACCTGTTGATAAGTTCAGCAAGGACACATGGGCTTTGGATGGAATTTTACTATACAATTGAAATTCCCAAATCTTTAAAACAGGCTTAAATATTGTGCCATAATTTGTTTTTTAATTTTTTTAGTTAAAAAAATCTTAACCCTTTCCTTCCTGTTTTTCTTCAATTATGAACGACTAACAAATATGCATCATATTACTGTAAGTTTATTAGTTTATTTATGCTAAAACTGTGTAATTCAAATGTATGGACGTTTTATATGCAATTCAAATAGAAGATCTAAATTTACATCTTACATAAATTCTTATTTCTCAAGTTCTGCAGCCAGTACACAAGAATCAACAGTCCTCGCAATGAACTTTAAAATGAACCCTAAACGCCGACTGTAAAAGCCAGTTAATGCGCGACACTATTTGATCAAACCCTCCGTTCGGAATCGGTGACTCCCTGCAGAAGCTGCTCCCAAATTCCACACTGTAGGCAGACTGTATTGACTTCTCTTCCCCCTTTCACCTCTTCCTTGGCTTTGGCCAAGCGTGCAAATGGCAAATGGACAGCGCAAGTCCCCACGGCCCAGACAGCCCATGTCTTATTCATGAGCACCGGCCTCTCGTGTCACACTCCATATGAAAGGACAAGCTCAGGCCTGAGCGAGACTCCCACGGCTGTCCTCCATGACATTTTTTGCTTTACGCGCCGCTGTGCTCCCATTCTGCCGGGGTCCGGAGTAATAATAGTAATGGCCAAGCGAGACGGGATAGCATGGCTCTGTTGCTGCTTTCTCCCAAGATGCATCCACTGTATGTGCAGCTGTCCGCATTGACATGGCAGGATAATTGGTGTGCATCCCTGACTGCTCCGAATCCTAGTGCGCTGCAGTGCTGTTCACTGACTACACAGGCAGATATTGAACCTCATGAGTGACTGACGTACAACTTTCTGCATAGGCAGCAACTCTTTACATCATGTGGAGACTCAACTCAACAAATGATTCGAATTTGCAGTTGGGAATGTTGCTGATATAATGATGATGCACTCTTAGAAATGAAGGGTGTTTTTGCAGCAATGCAATGGAAGAACCTTTTTTTTTTTTTCCCCAAAGAACCTTTCAGTGATCAGTTCTTAAAATAACCTTTTTTTTTTTTTCTTAGTGTGAAGAACATTTTTTTCCATTATAAAGAACCTTGAATGGAAAGGTACCATAGATGTTAAAGGTTCTTCACGGAATCATTCATGCCAGAACCTTTATTTTTAAGAGTGTAAACAAAAACCATTGCGTGAATAATATTTTGTAAGATATTGAACTATTTTATTGATATTTTTTAGTGCTGAATAAATTGTATGCTTAATTGACATTTAACTTTCTTTGTTTGCCATCTTAGATGAATGTTTTGCATTGAGTATTCCTGTTAAAATGGTCATGAACTGCATGAAAGGTTGCAGTGATGAACATTGTAGTCGATCACAGACATGTTGTTGAGATCATGAAAGCAGTGATCTCGTCAATTTCTGCACACTAACGAATGCTTTCATCATAACTAACAGTGCAAACGTGATATAACTAAGATATTCGTTGAATAAAACATGAGTTTTGGTGCGAGTCCAGAACTCAGTCACTGATAAACTCACACTGTTTGATTGACAGCTCCAGCGATTGTAAAGGGAGCGTTCTTTGAACGCTTTCTTTATATAATTTAATCATTGTTTAAATAACAGATTATTTTCATCCTACTAAGAGAACCAACGTGAAGTTGATTGTTTAGTCACTGGTTTGATTTACTGACACACAGACAAAGATCATCTGACTGCACATGAATCATTAATATCAGATCAGGCATTAGAATGAACACAGTTACTGACATGTTGTTGCATTACTGTCGAGTCCATATCGTAAAAGCATTCCTGCATTAGGATCCTTTGAAAGGTAATGTTATTTAAGTCCTGTATCGCTCTTCTCTCCTCCTCATCTCACTAACACACCAGTGGGCGGGGCTAATGTTGCAATGATGAAGTAGGCGTTGATTTCTTCTGTGGAGGCGGAGTTTGACCTATCTATAGGCACATTACAGGATCAGTCGTTCGCTGGGTCTGGTGTCAATAAAAGCTTTTATTGGACTAACAAGGAAGTTTCAGTTCTGAAACTTACATGATATTCTTATAGTATGATGACCTCTTATATATATATTAAAAGGAAAGGAAATGGAAAAGTTGATTTCTCAATTCATGACCCCAATTCCAATTCAGTTTGAACTGAGGTTGCAAACAGATTTCAGAAATATGAATTCATATAACTGCAATTTTTAACTACACTTTTAATTGAACTAAACCAATTTTAACTAAAGTTTTAATTAAAATGCCTTGAGGTTTGAAGGTTTATTAGGTGCATGCGGGTTTATTGCATGTAGCTTATATTCTTTCATTTATAGCTGGGAGATTAAACAGTTACTGTTGATCTAATCTAATTAATTTGATGATATATTATTTATGTATGTGTGTGCGTCTATACATACACACATTATATATACAGGTGCTGGTCATATAATTAGAATATCATCAAAAAGTTGATTTATTTCACTAATTCCATTCAAAAAGTGAAACTTCTTTATTGTAAAAAGGTTCAATATTGAAGACACCTGGTGCCACACTCTAATCAGCTAATTAACTCAAAACACCTGCAAAGGCCTTTAAATGGTCTCTCAGTCTAGTTCTGTAGGCTACACAATCATGGGGAAGACTGCTGACTTGACACTTGTCCAAAAGACGACCATTGACACCTTGCACAAGGAGGGCAAGACACAAAAGGTCATTGCGAAAGAGGCTGGCTGTTCACAGAGCTCTGTGTCCAAGCACATTATTAGAGAGGCGAAGGGAAGGAAAAGATGTGGTAGAAAAAAGTGTACAAGCAATAGGGATAACCACACCCTGGAGAGGATTGTGAAACAAAACCCATTCAAAAATGTGAGGGAGATTCACAAAGAGTGGACTGCAGCTGGAGTCAGTGCTTCAAGAACCACTACGCACAGACGTACGCAAGACATGGATTTCAGCTGTCGCATTCCTTGTGTCAAGCCACTCTTGAACAACAGACAGCGTCAGAAGCGTCTAAAGACAAAAAGGACTGGACTGCTGCTGAGTGGTCCAAAGTTATGTTCTCTGACGAAAGTAAATGTTGCATTTCCTTTGGAAATCAGGGTCCCAGAGTCTGGAGGAAGAGAGGAGAGGCACACAATCCACGTTGCTTGAGGTCCAGTGTAAAGTTTCCACAGTCAGTGATGGTTTGGGATGCCATGTCATCTGCTGGTGTTGGTCCACTGTGTTTTCTGAGGTCCGAGGTCAATGCAGCCGTATACCAGGAAGTTTTAGAGCACTTCATGCTTTCTACTGCTGACCAACTTTATGGAGATGCAGATTTCATTTTCCAACAGGACTTGGCACCTGCACACAGTGCCAAAGCTACCAGTACACCTGGTTTAAGGACCACGGTATCCCTGTTCTTAATTGGCCAGCAAACTCGCCTGACCGTAACACCATAGAAAATCTATGGGGTATTGTGAAGAGGAAGATGCGATATGCCAGACCCAACAATGCAGAAGAGCTGAAGGCCACTATCAGAGCAACCTGGGCTCTCATAACACCTGAGCAGTGCCACAGACTGATCGACTCCATGCCACGCCGCATTGCTGCAGTAATTCAGGCAAAAGGAGCCCCAACTAAGTATTGAGTGCTGTACATGCTCATACTTTTCATGTTCATACTTTTCAGTTGGCCAAGATTTCTAAAAATCCTTTCTTTGTATTGGTCTTAAGTAATATTCTAATTTTCTGAGACACTGAATTTGGGATTTTCCTTAGTTATCAGTTATAATCATCAAAATTAAAAGAAATAAACATTTGAAATATATCAGTCTGTGTGTAATGAATGAATATAATATACACATTTCACTTTTTGGATGAAATTAGTGAAATAAATCAACTTTTTGATGATATTCTAATTATATGACCATCACCTGTGTGTGTGTGTGTATGTATGTATATATATATATATATATACACGCAGTGCTTTCTGAAAAACTGTCCATATAGTGTCTTTAGTGTGCCTATGTTTGCTCAAAGTGCAGTCTATGTAGGCAGCTCAGTAGGTTTTAGACAAGAAGTGATTATAAGACTGGACCAACTGATATCCACAGATAAGTGGCCCAGCGGGCGACTGGGATGAATGAAGACGTGTCTACATGGTTTAGTGCTGATGAAACTTCTTTCATGAATATTAGGGTGATTTATCTGAGGCAGACAGTCTGGGAACATAAATGTGAATAAGGAGTAGCTCACTCAAAAGTGATCATTCTGACTTTATTTACTTTCCCTAAAGTCATTTATTCTGTGCAACACAAAATGAGAGAGTATAAAAAAAATCATGATTGAGACAAAGTTATATGGGTTTGGAAGGACAGAATTTTTATTTTTTGCGTGAACTATTCCTGTAAGTGATTTCATGAATAATTAACCTTTAAGTGATTTGCTGAGGAACTGATGATTGTCTGAAAGTTGTCGAGTCAATGGATTCTCTCAGACGGAAAGATCTGCATGAAATAATTTCTATGAAACTGTCATCACTAACGTGAACGTGCGTCCCAGATCTCCGGTTTTGAAGGAGACAGGTCACTAGTTTTCGCTAAAGTCGCTCTTTTCTGGATGTAAAGCTGCAGGTTCATCAAGCTTAAACTGATTGATCAAGTTTTAATGGGATCCACTGATTTGCGATCAGCCTGATTTAGAGCTTCAATCCATCATTGGCATTATTCTTTTTCTTCTTCTCATTAACTCGCTCGATCTATCTCTCCTTTCTCATTTAACTGCGTTAGGAAAGAGAAATTATGCCTTTATTAAAATTTAATTGCAGGCAATTTGACTCTTTCCTTCTCAAAAAGTCTTTAGTTATTTACAGATAAAACTACAGTGTATTTGTAGAGCATTTTAGCACTATGATCTCTGACAATTACATTAAAGGGGTCCTTGATTATGATTTCACTTTTTTAACTTAAGTGTGTAATGTTGCTGTTTGAGCAAAAACAACATCTGCAAAGTTACGACGCTCAAAGTTCAATGCAAAGAGAGATATTTTCTTTTACAGAAAGGACTACAACAAATGGCTGGTAGGGACTACAGCGAGCTTCTTCCCGGGTTGGTGACATCACAAACCCTAAAATGGACATAAACCCCACCCCCGAGATCACACAACAAAGGGGGCGGGGCCATGTTGGGCTGCTTTAGAGAAGAGGAAGAGTTGTCGTAGTAGAGTGTTGTTGACATGCCGTCATTTTACGCCGGACTGCTTCACAAACGAGGGTCAGTTCAATTCAATTCTAGTTGATGAGTTGAATCAACTCCACAGCAACTACATAAATTTATCCACTAACCATTCAGAAACGTCTAAAAGTTGTAACTTCTTCCTGAGTCTCTCCATCAGTGTTGACTCCGGTTTGAACAATGTAAGGCTGAACACCGTTACTGACAATCCTCATTTTGGCTGTGTGAGATTCTCCAGCTTTGTTGTTGTTGAGCTGTTAAAGCTCCACCCTCTTCTGGAAAGGGGGCGGGAGCAGCAGCTCATTTGCATTTAAAGGGACACACACAAAAACAGTGTGCAAATTTGACAAGCTATAATAAATGATCCGTGGGGGATTTTAAGCTGAAACTTCACAGACACATTCTGGGACACCATTTTATTACATCTTGTAAAAAGAGCATTATAGGTCGCTTTTAAAAAAGATGTACTTGAGAAGCTAAAGTGCAAAATATATTAGGACTTGTTTTCACAGATTCTATCTTGAATTAAGTGTATTTTTCTTTTGTTGTTATTACATTTTGTGACAGAAAAGCTATTTGCCACTGAAGGAAGAATAAGAAACTTCAGATATATTCTCTGAAAACAAAGTCTTTATTACAAATGCAGTTTTGCTTTTTAAGTAAACAAGTAAATCTTGTGTAAATGCAAATGATTTTCGCAGTATAGTGGGAGGGACATTCTCCTTCTAGAGAGCTTTTGATTGGACAAACAGTTGTATTCACCTCTGAGTGCATGAGGATGTCAGCAATATTTTGGTCCAAAGAGTGTAAAATTGAAATGCAGCACTGGCAGATCTGATTGGAAAAACCTGCTTGATTATTTTTGCAGAATAAGTGATGCAGAAAGATGTAAATGTCAAAATCTACAGAAAACAAATGCCATGTAAATGTGATTCTGTTTGTGCAAACCAAAACACAGCAGAAACACACTGGGTTTAAACTAAAGATTTGACATTAATATGATATGAGCAAACTACACTAAGACATTTGCATATGGGTGACTGGTTCATAATGATTTTACAGGACTGCAGTGCATAAACACACACACACACATACTGTATGTGAGAGGAAAAAGCCGTGCATGAAAGTATGTGTGTGTTTTTATGTGCATATACACATGCTCATGTGAGTAATGGACACTGCAGTGCTCTGGTGCAATGGGTCCGTGGAGAAATCTCAGAAGGGCTCAGATGACATGGTCCTTCCTTTGCCCCATATACAGGTTTGTCCAATCTCTGAACAGAGCGAGAGAGGAGGGAGACATTGCAGCATCCCTTTTGCTGAGCTTCATAAATCACAGACAACGCTGTGGCGGGATTATGTTGTCATGAAAAAACAGCAACTGCCTTAGACAGGTGGAGCGGTATCGACAAGCTATTGTACAGTGTTATTTAAAGAAAAACACTGCGATGCGCAGCCTTACATGAAGGAGACAATATGACAGGAAAATAAAGCCTGTCTGCTGCTTCTAATGTTACATGAAGAGGACTTTCAGAAATGAAAGTTAGAACAGGATTAAAAGGAACAAGAAAGTCCCTTTTTTTTCTTGCAGAGAACAAGTGTGTATGAGAATCAAGAATAGATGCACGAGGAGACAGAGAGGGTCTGTCGATTTCTGAGCGATGTGGCTTGAATAGAAGTGTGAAGACATGTTGAGACTAAAGTCTGCAGTTCTCAAAGCCTGATCAATAATTTAAACCATGCAGATTGGCAAAGAAGCCCACTAATGCTGCAATCATGGTTGTTTGATCCCTTAAAGGGATAGTCCCAAAAATGAAACACAAAATCAAAAAAGGTCAGAAAAGGAAGTGCATGAACATAAACGTAGTCTATATCAGTGTTTCTCAAACTGGGGGAGGTGACAAAAGGGGGTACGCGAACAAAATGCGGAGTAGTTAATTTAACTCTACCATACCTTAAAATAATATTAAAACCTAGCGTGTGTTTCTAACTGGAAAAATGGCGTAAATCCATTACATTTAATCAAATTACCTCATGTTTTGCAGTCTAAAATTACTGTATCCACAGAAGCAGCATGCATATGATAGATTGCGTGCAGTCTACCTTAAATCGCGCTAAATTACTGTCGTTCTCGACAGTGCACCTTTGTAAAAGTGGGGATTTAGCACTTGCATGAAGAACAAATATAGACACAGATAGTGGATTTATATCAATTTAAGACTCAAACTTTCTTCGATACAAAAACATACCTTGTGTGAGATCTTGTATTTAATGTTAAGGAGGAAGAATGCAATTGCACCCAAATATCCACATGACTACAAACGTGCATTATTATACAACAGGCCAAAGACAAAACGTGCATTTTAAACACAGTACTGTCAGTAATTAAACTATTTTGAAATGAAAAAATATTTCAGTGATTCATTCACAGCCACTTGCTTCGATACTGAATGAATGAACGTACTCCAATAGGTTTTATTTACAACCTAAAAAATCACTGTGGTTGTGAATGAAATATATTAAAAGTCTTAAAATATTTGAGACTTTTGACGTCAGTGTTTGACATCAGTTTTGTTCAATGCCATTGGTTCTTGCATGCCACCTGACCACATTTGAAAATGCAACTTTCACATTTTAAAGTGTATGTTGTTTCTACAATTGAGAGCAGTAAATTCAAAGAAATTGTATGACTCGCCCACAGTTTCTGGCCTAAAACTGCCCATTTTTGACAGAAAGAAACAGAAAAGTCACCAATCAAAACTCATTTGGTTCATTTAGGTGTGGGTTCATCTGAAATATTTATGAATATGAATTGAATACACATATTGAAATGAATACACATATTAAAAATGTGTATTTTCTCTAAAGCAAAATATTTAGGCCTACAGTACATTCAAGATTTATGTTTTTGAATTGCATATAAATTTTACATTGATATTTTAACAAATGCAGCTTTAAAACAAACAATCTAATAAACTAAATGTAATGCTTATTTTCAGTCATACACACTAAAAAATGCTGGGTTAAAAATAACCCAAGTTGGGTTAAAAATGGACAAACCCAGTGGTTGGGTTAAATGTTTGACCAACCTGCTTAATAGTTTTATTTATCTCAACTGTTGTTTTAAAATTACTGTATTGCTCACAAATGAACCCAAAAGAGGTTGGAAATGAACATTTATCAATAAGTTTAATGAATAAATAATACACATTTATTAAATTGCTTATTAATAAATGTTCATCTTTTGATTGTTATTGTTGCCTCTAGTAATTATGTGTCTGATTTTTAATTTCCAACCTATCTTGGGTTTATTTTAAGCCAGATATATAGTCATTTTTAAACAATAGTTGAGTAAAATAAAACTGCCCAGCATGTTTGGTCAAACATTTAACCCAATCGCTGGGTTTGTACATTTTCAGCCCAACTTAAGTTGTTTTTAACCCAGCATTTTTAGAGTGTATCCAAATTTGGGTCAAATATGAACAAACCCAGTTGTTGGGTTACATTTTTACATTATATTTTTAACCCAGCGGATGGGTTTGTCCATATTTGACCCAAATTTGAGTTGAAACAACCCAGCATTTTTTTTTTTTTTTTTTGAGTGTACTGTACATACATGAAACAGGTCAAATGTTCTGTAATAGTAATAAACTTAATGTGTATTGAATGCTGCTTGTTCCACAGCCGTCCAGATTTTAACCGTTCATACTTTTTAACTGAATAATCATTTTTACAATAAGCAGATTAATACTGATTCAAAGAAATTTAAATGAATGCATTGTGAAAATTATTAAAATATGCCATTTATATATATAATTTAGTTTTTCTTTTTGTGCACATCTTATCTTTCATTCATATATGACTGATTAATTATGCTAAAACTGTGTAATACCAATGGATGGAAATTTTATATGCAATTCAAATGCATAGATTATAAAGTGTAAGCAGCTGTTAAAAACCCAAATACATAAAAACTAATAAAATTATAAATTGCAGGAAATGTCAGTTGACTTTCTGTCAGTTCAAAAGTAATAGATTATTTCACTGATATATTGATATCTAGATTTGACGCCACAAGCGTCTTTTTAAATCCATTAACTAGTTCTTCATCAGAATCATTCAGTTGATCTTTTAAACAGGATTTTTTTGCTCAGTTTTCTTTAAAATAAGCCGTGCACCGCGTCTTCCAGAAGTGCCGTTTCTGTCGGTTTTTAATTTGATTAGGACTTGCAATTTTCCCAAGTGCTGTTGAGTTTTGTGTGCAGATGGACTGCGGGCGGTCGATGGGTGGGCCGACGGAGGCGACTCCCAGCTGCACTCATTCTCCTCAGCCATTGCCAGGAGCAGATGCAAAGAGGCATGAAGACTTAGAAATGTGTTTTGAAATGAATATGAAAAATGGAGGCAGAGAGCAAGAGAGGAAAGCGAGAGGTGTAAAAAGAAACTCTTGATGGTTCCTGTAACTGAGGGACGTCCTCTGGGAAGCCTGTTTTTAGACAGCAGAGAGACGAACAGCACTTTGCAATTAACTAGAGTAACAGGATAAAGGGCTAAGAATGGGCATGAGGGGCGGCCGAGGCCTGACAAAGGGCAGAAAATGGTCCAGAGGGAGAAGCAGATGAAGGTGTGTGTGGGATAATGGAATTGCAGAATGGTCAATTTGATTTTAGAGAGCAGCTCTGGCTCAGGGTTTGAAAGACCAGCAAACTTCTCTTTACTGCTTCCCGGGATTTAATGGCTGCTCATGAGTCCAACCTTGCTAGAAAATAAAGCTAAAACCTGCCTGAGATGGTTTGCTGGTCTTTGCTGATCTGGTTCTTTGGCTTCTTTGGATTTGGGGTTTAAAAGATTCTCGATATTTAGTCATATTATTGATTGACTGCATTGACAACAAAGCTTGAACTGAATTGAGCTGAATAATGACACTATAGAGATGCTTTATGAGTTTCATATTTGATGTGCTTTACATAGTTATTGAACTGAACTGAAACAACATTGAACTGACTTGAGCTGAATTATGACACTATTGACTTCTGTAGAGCTGCTTTACAGCACAATTCGAATTGGACTTGTTATTTTCTTGTTCATTACTGTAAGTTGCTTTGAAACAATCTGTTTTGTATAAAGTGCTATATAAATAAAGGTGACTATAATGCAGTTTTGTCAGCTAATCACCAGTCTGTAAGAAAAAAATCAATAGAAAATGGAAAAGGAATTAGTCATTTTCTATTATATCATTATTTTTATATTATTTTGTATTTTTAGGGGATTTTATGGTACTAAATTATATTTATGTTGTAGTTATAATCGATTTATTCACTTTTTGAGCATAGACCTGAAAATGAAATTTGCAACGTAAACTGTCATAAATTTTGATCTCTTTTCAATGATGACACTTGCCAAAATATTGCTAAAGTGAAAAAAGTAAACCTAAAAAAGTTGCAGAATTTTTCGTTTATTGTTATGAAAAATGCACAAAAATACTATTTTCAGTTTTTATATGAAATATGCACTAAAAATTGCTGGTATAAAAACAACTTGAGTCGGGTTGAAATTGGGTTGTTTTGACCCAGCGGTCAGGTTAAATGTTTGACCAACCTGCTGGGTAGTTTTATTCAACTCAACTATTGATTAAAAATGACTATATGTCTGCCTTAAAATGAACCCAAAATATGTTAGAAATGAACATTTATTAATATGTTTAAAAAATATATTAATAAGTTTAATGAATGATAATTAAACGATAAACATTTATTAAATTGATTATTAATAAACATTCAACTTTTGATTATTATTGTTGCCGCTTATAATTATGTGTCTGATTTTTAATTTCTAACATATTTTGGGTTCATTTTAAGCCATACATATAGTCATTTTTTAAAAATAGTTGAGTTAAATAAAACAACCCGCCACGTTTGGCAAGCATTAAACCCAACGACTGGGTTAAAACAACCCAGTTGCTGGGTTAGTCCATTTTCAACCCAACTTGGTTTGTTTTTTAACACTGCATTTTTTTAAAGTATATATTTTCAAAAACCTGTTTAAAACTGCAAGAAAATCAAAGCTATAAATTTAAACAAGTTGTTTTCCAAATTTGAGGTTGATATCTCAAAAAATGAGCTTTCAGTAAGATTTTGTTTGGCCGCAGTACCAAACGCTTCCACTAGATGAAATTCATCTCCCATTTAACCTTTTTTTTCTGTGTTCACATAGCAAGTGCCAAAACCTTTACCAAGTAAGTAAAAAAAGAAAGTGTAAAATTTTTCAATCAAAAATGACCGAAGAGCACCAAAGGGTTTCCTGCCCAAGGCTTTTCCAAAATAAAGGGGCGGGGCCTGGTTGAGTTAGTAGTGTGTTGAAACTGGTGGTTATGGTAAGGGGCGGGACATTTCCCAAACACGCTCGAAGCGCTTGACCAATCACAACACACTGGTCCAGTCAGCCAATCAGAGCACATTGTGCTTTTTAGAAGGAGGGGCTTCATAGAGACAGGAACTAAACAGAGCGTTACTGACAGACTGGGAAGAGAGGAGCTGCAACAATGGAGAACATGAGGAAAATAATCAACATTCAAGCATGAAAATCTGTTCTAATAGAGCCCATAAACAACATCAAGACTTGAAAAATAGCGTAATAGATCCTCTTTATATTTGTGTCATACAAAACAATTGGTATGTGAGTCATATGGACCACTTTTATGACGCTCTTGTGACCTTTTTGTCGTTTTTTTTATTGTTATTGCATTCTCCATGGAAGAAAGAAACTCCTACTGTTTGGAACTTGGGTTGAGATTTCTGAAGGAACTATCCATTTAAGTGAAGCTTTTCATTAACAAGCTTCATTAATGGTCTGAAGGCAAGGAGACAACGTGATGAAGACGCCGTCTCTGCAGTGACAAAGAAATGGGAGGAATGAAGGAGGAAGACGAGGCGGTGAGAAAGAAGCCATGCAGTCTGAGTGCGATCTGTGGGACGGATCTTCAGCGCTGTCTTTGAGCCTGTCAGAGACTGACTAAAGATCTGGCTTTGTGTGACACATCGCTACAAAATCTCCATCAGACAGTTCCTGTCGGTCTTTATCTCTGGCCCAGGGGGTCTCTCTCTCTCTCTCTCTCTCTCTTCTTCTTCTTGTCCTGTCTGTGCGTTCGGTTTCTCTCTCCACCGCTGTGCTCTCTGGGGGTCTGAGCTGTGAAGGGCTGAGGGAACTCGTTGAACTTGCACGCTCAGATAAGCCGGGGAATTAGCGGCAGAAGATCAGGCGTGCCGTCAGTGATGAGTTCAGGAGTGGATGAGAGAAGCACTGATGTCTGATTATGTGAGCCAGTCACTCTTTTTGGAGTCATTACTTTTACATTTACATTTGTGCATTTGGCAGATACCTTTATCTGAAGCTACTAAAGGTATACATTTTTTTATCAAACCTGTTACCTGGTGTTACTATTTTCTTCTGTGAATGAGTGTTTTAAAGGCATTGCTTTTTTATAGCCACTTTGGTTTACATAAAGTCTGGCTCATTTTGAACTTAAAGTGACCAACCAGTTAATTTAGTTTGTACATGCTGTTTAACCCTGTAAAGCCTACTATATCATATTTGATATTCACATTTCTAAGGCCTCTAAATAATCAACATGATCAAACCTTTGATGAAAAATTTGTTGTGTACTACTTTTATTTGCAAGTAAAAGTTAGTATGTTTGTAAAAACATTTCCTGTCAGCTGAAATCTTTACTGATTTTTATAAAAGTAAACTTTGAAGAATTACTTACTGATACAGAATTACTGATATTGTTAGTAATATTTCAAGATGAACACTTACTGGACTGAATTAACTTATAAACGGGATTATAAATACATTATTAAGTAGAAAATCATAATTTTATTGCATTGCATTATGTTTTAAATACCGGTCAAAAGTTTTTTGGACGGTAAGATTTTTTAGTGGTTTTAAAAAAAGTCTCTTCTGCTCATCAATGCTTCATTTATTTGATCCAAAATATAGCAAAAACAGTAATATTGTGAAATATTTTTACAATTTAAAATAACTTTTCTATTTGAATATATTTTAAAATGCATTTTATTTCTGTGTTGGCAAAGCTGAATTTTCAGCATCAATATTTCACAATATTACAGTTTTTGCTGTATTTTGGATCAAATAAATGAAGCCTGGGTGAGCAGAAGAGACTAGAATAGCATATGTAAATATCATGTGTGTGTGTTTGTGTGTGTGTGTGTGTGTGTGTGTGTGTGTGTGTGTTTATACAGCAAGGGTACAATAAGTTGATCAAAAGACATATATATGGCAATAAAGACATTTATAATGTTCAAATAAAAAAGAAAAATATATCACGATTTCCACAAAAATATGAAGCAGCAAAATTTTTTTTAACATTAATAATAATAATAATAATAAATAACTGTGCATCAAATCATCATATTAGAATGATTTCTGAAGGATCATGTGACACTGTGAGTAATGATGCTGAAAATTCAGCTTTGATCACAGGAATAAATTGCAGAAAACATCTATTTTAAATTATAAAAATATTTCACAATATTTCAGTATTGTATACTGTATGTTTGACCAAATAAATGCAGCCTTGATGAGCAGAAGAGACTTTCAAAAACATCAAAAAATCATAATGATTCCAAACTTTTGACTTTTTTTTTTTTTTTGTAAATGTTATGCAAAAATGTAGATAGAGGCGTGTTTTTCCAATGTTGCTCAGATTTGTATTGCATTTTGAACAGAAGAAATGAGTCTTCATTGTAACAAGCATTGTCCGTTTCATCCTCAGCTCTCACTAGCAGCTATTAACATCAGACTCTGACACTACAGCACAAGGGCCACACGAACACGGCCCTCGCCGAAGTCGAGCAGATTTGGGTTTGAGGGAGACACATCGGACTTAAGAATTGATTAAACGCTCGCAGGCGGCCCTCGGGCTCATAATATCAGAGTTTAATTGGAACTGTCAGATGGCAAGTTAATCCGACCTCCTGTAAATCTGTGGAGATATTTCCGATGAAGGACCAACTGATGTATGACAGAACGGTCACATTAGCTCCTTTGCCTCGAGCCAACACCAAAATAAATCACAACATCGTCTGTTGTTCATTTATTTTTAAACCAACTTTAACCGCATGGTGCATGCTTGAGGAACTTCTGTGCACTTGACACTTCTAAAAGCACGCTTGAGTTTCAAAGAACTGTCATTTAGACACATGAAAATGGAGACTGAAAAAGTAAAAAGGGACAGAAATAAAACAGGCTCTCCACAAAAGGAGAATCCAGCTGGTGTATTCCTTTTAAAAAATGTCAGAATTTTCAACTTCCTACTTGGAAAAGTGCAGCTATGTGTGGAAACCCACAAAGATGTGTCATTTTATCATTTATTATAGCTTGTCAAATTTGCCTCTATTTGGGTGTGAGCAAAAACACGCCGTTTTTGTGTGTGTCCCTTTAAATGTAAATGAGCTGCTGCTCCCGCCCCCTTTCCAGAAGAGGGCGGAGCTTTAACAGCTCAACAACAACAAAGCAGGAGAATCTCACGCAGCCAAAATGAGGAAAGTGTTCAGCCTTACATTGTTCAAACCGGAGTCGACACTGATGGAGAGACTCAGGAAGAAGTTACAACTTTTAGACGTTTCTGAACGGTTAGTGGATAAATTGATGTAGTTGCTGTGGAGTTGATTCAACTCATCCACTAGCATTTATCACACATGCAACTTTAAATGAAACATTGTAAATGAAACCATTTGACCTTGTGCTTGAGATTTCAAGCGCTGTATTTACACTATATCATAACAATAAACAGCATAATGTATTTACAGGATTCACAGTGATTGGAAACAATGAATTAGATTGATTCTCCTGCACTTCAGACAGAAAACAAGACTTGCACTGACTGCCATGACAAGAGGGAAGTTTAAGCAGGTTTGCTGTGCCATTTAAAGACTCAAAGAGCAAAGGAGAAGTGCAATGAAGTACACAAGAAAAAATAACACTCAAACATCAGATATTTTCATCATAACTGCACCATTATAACACCACAAAAACATGCATTTATTTGTTTTATCACAAGGCAATCTTTGCATGAATTTCCACAATCCTGTTCAGCTCCAATAGAAAATGTAGACTTTATCAAGCATTCACTAATATTACACATTTCAGACTGATGAGAGAAATAGCCTGATATTTCACAGCCTCTGAAATAAATCTTGCATTATTTATTAGCATTTCTTTCTTGTTTGTTTTAATTTTTAAAGTTCTTTCAAAGTTACTTCAAAACTTTACTCTCTGATGGTATAGACGAGGGTTAGATCCGCCACAACAACACTGTGAAGTAGTTGGCTATGTTCAGAATAGCATACTGTAGCTCTGCCCATTACCCAGCATGCTTTGCAGCTAGGATATATAACTGACTAGACAGTTTGCCAGTCAGAAAAAGTGTGCAAGACGGGTTTGAGTGAGTGTTTTGGCTTATTTACTGGTGCTTGTGCAGGTTTGTTAATAGTTACTGGAGCATAATATATTTGTGCGTATAACAAAATCTGCTTGTGTATAATATTAACGTTTCTATATAGAGTATATATGCATACAATATCTACCTCTTTATATGAATATCTAGATGATTTACTGGATTTCCCAAAATATGCTGAATGTTGCAATGCAATCCACTCAGTCTGACCTTCCATTTCAATGAGCTGTGAGTAAGTACAGATGTTTTTAAATGTCTTTATTAACTCAGAATTATATTTGACAGCTAAAAAAGTCTATTTTACACAAAACTGAATTAAAAATGCATAAAACACAGAGGCACTAGCAATTATGTAGCTATAGAAGTAGATGAAAGTGAGTGAATCACAGGAACTCCTCAACATTTTCTTTGCTTTTATGAGAGAGACATTTCTCATCAAAACAGTTTGAGGTCTTTATGCAAATAAAGTTCAAAGATTATGTGCTTATAAATCTAACACTTGTAAATTCAGCTCATGTGGTTCATGTGTTTGCCTCATTAAACTTTTAATAGATGGGTCTGCAAAATATTAATCGAATGAATCACTGATTGAATAAATTAACAGTAAATGTATTTTAAGTCATTTTGGCACACCCACTATCTGTAAAACCCCCCCTCCAAAGACATTTCAGCCAATTTTTTTTCATCCTGAACACACAAAAACTATCCACAGGGCATTTATTTCTGTGATTTTTGTCTGGTAGCGGCATAATATACCGTAGTGGCCAAAGGTGATATCTGGAAGGGATATTGGTTTCAAGTTTGATTAAAATATCAAAATATGATGGAAATCTGCCATCCAGAACTACACTCTAAAACATGCTGGGTTAAAACCAGCGACTGGGTTGTTTTGACCCATCGGTTGGGTTAAATGCATGACCAAACCTGCTGGGTAGTTTTATTTAACTCAACTCCTGATTAAAAATGACTATATATCTGGATTAAAATGAACCCAAAATAGGTTGGAAATTAAAAATCAGACACATAATTTCTAGAGGAAACAATAATAATCAAAAGATGAACATTTTAATAAGCAATTTAATAAATGTTTATTATTTAATTATTATTTATTAAACTTATTAATAAATGTTAATTTCCAACATATTTTGGGTTCATTTTAAGCAAGAAATACAGTATTTTTTAATCAATAGTTGAGTTAAATAAAACTACCCTGCAGGTTTGGTCAAACATTTAACCCAACCGCTGGTTGTGTCCATTTTTAACCCAACTTGGGTTATTTTTAACTTCCAATTTTGGGTTGTTGTCAACCCAAGGGCTGGGTAAATATAGGACAGAACATATGTTGGGTTCATTTTACCCAGCAAATTGGGTTGTTTATTTATTTATTTATTTATTTATTTTTTACTTTATACAATAATTAATGTTTATGGATTAATTTAAATCCTCTGAACTTTTTTTTTTTTTTAATACTCACACAACCATTGGTTTGCATGATAATTCCTTTATTTTCATTCATATTTTATAGTATAGCATATTTTATATCATTTTTAATACATATTGCCTACATTTAAGCTTGTTCAACAAATATTAGAAGTAAAAAGTAAACATTTAGAAGTAATTCAAGTGTAATTGACCAGTCTCTGTTGTCCAGTTACTGACTCCATAACCTGTCCATAAATAAGGCACCAGCCATCTCCATCATGCGAAAAGACAGAAGCGACACTCATTCAAGTGACTCACATCGTGGCCATGTATGTTGCTTTAAATTAAACAATATACAGAACAATAATGAATTTTTAGATAAAATAAACCGAACACAAACCTGTATTTTACTAAAGACATGCACTAGGGGTGTGACGAGACAGGTATCTCACGAGACGAGACGAGACTCTAGATTGAGTTCATGAGATGAGACAAGATGGCGAAATACATGATTAGAAAAAAATGAATGTCATTTCAGTTGTACTTTCTGAGTATGAATTATCATCTGCAGTAAAAGACAACAATACTCAAGCACTGTAAAAGGTTTTGCCTCAAACTCAACTGACTGACTTCTCTTCTGTATGATTTCAGTCTCTTCAGACCTTACTGTATATGATTTATGAGCTTCAACAACTTTAGACCTCCTAACTGAACTCCTTTCCACAAACTGATCATAGAAATAAAAACAGTATAAATAAAAATGTTAACACTTTACAATAAGGTCTCATTTATTAACATTAACATATTAACCAACATCAACTAACAATGAGCAATATATTTGCTACCATATTTATTCATCTTTGTTTATGTTAGTTAATAAAAAAGTCATTCATTGTTAGTTGATAATAGTTCACAGTGCATTAACTAATGTTAACAAAAGAAACCTTACTGTTTGTGCTTAATAAGATTAAGATATTTTTTTTAAAGTCTAAAAATTTTACAGTTTCAAAACTGTAACACTGGGTTGTTACGTCTGACCCAGGAGCTGGGTAACACAATAACTACCCAAACATTGGGTTGTTACATCTGACCCAGGAGCTGGGTAACACAAAAGCTACCCAAACATTGGGTTGTTACGTCTGACCCAGGAGCTGGGTAACACAAAAGCTACCCAAACATTGGGTTGTTACGTCTGACCCAGGAGCTGGGTAACACAAATCTACCCAAACACTGGGTTGTTACATCTGACCCAGGAGCTGGGTAACACAAATGCTACCCAAACACTGGGTTGTTACATCTGACCCAGGAGCTGGGTAACACAAATGCTACCCAAACATTGGGTTGTTACGTCTGACCCAGGAGCTGGGTAACACAAAAGCTACCCAAACATTGGGTTGTTACATCTGACCCAGGAGCTGGGTAACACAAATGCTACCCAAACACTGGGTTGTTACGTCTGACCCAGGAGCTGGGTAACACAAAAGCTACCCAAACATTGGGTTGTTACGTCTGACCCAGGAGCTGGGTAACACAAATCTACCCAAACACTGGGTTGTTACGTCTGACCCAGGAGCTGGGTAACACAAAAGCTACCCAAACATTGGGTTGTTACGTCTGACCCAGGAGCTGGGTAACACAAAAGCTACCCAAACATTGGGTTGTTACGTCTGACCCAGGAGCTGGGTAACACAAATCTACCCAAACACTGGGTTGTTACGTCTGACCCAGGAGCTGGGTAACACAAATGCTACCCAAACACTGGGTTGTTACGTCTGACCCAGGAGCTGGGTAACACAAAAGCTACCCAAACATTGGGTTGTTACATCTGACCCAGGAGCTGGGTAACACAAATGCTACCCAAACACTGGGTTGTTACGTCTGACCCAGGAGCTGGGTAACACAAATGCTACCCAAACATTGGGTTGTTACGTCTGACCCAGGAGCTGGGTAACACAAATCTACCCAAACACTGGGTTGTTACGTCTGACCCAGGAGCTGGGTAACACAAAAGCTACCCAAACATTGGGTTGTTACGTCTGACCCAGGAGCTGGGTAACACAAAAGCTACCCAAACATTGGGTTGTTACGTCTGACCCAGGAGCTGGGTAACACAAATCTACCCAAACACTGGGTTGTTACGTCTGACCCAGGAGCTGGGTAACACAAAAGCTACCCAAACACTGGGTTGTTACGTCTGACCCAGGAGCTGGGTAACACAAAAGCTACCCAAACATTGGGTTGTTACGTCTGACCCAGGAGCTGGGTAACACAAATCTACCCAAACACTGGGTTGTTACGTCTGACCCAGGAGCTGGGTAACACAAATCTACCCAAACACTGGGTTGTTACGTCTGACCCAGGAGCTGGGTAACACAAATGCTACCCAAACACTGGGTTGTTACGTCTGACCCAGGAGCTGGGTAACACAAATGCTACCCAAACACTGGGTTGTTACATCTGACCCAGGAGCTGGGTAACACAAATCTACCCAAACACTGGGTTGTTACGTCTGACCCAGGAGCTGGGTAACACAAATGCTACCCAAACACTGGGTTGTTACATCTGACCCAGGAGCTGGGCAACACAAATCTACCCAAACACTGGGTTGTTACGTCTGACCCAGGAGCTGGGTAACCCAAATCTACCCAAACACTGGGTTGTTACCTCTGACCCAGGAGCTGGGTAACACAATAACTACCCAAACACTGGAAAAATAACCACAAAAACCAAAAAAAAAAAGTCCTACCTAAAAAGCTCAACACAGGAAAAAACAACTCAAGATTTGTGACTTTCTCCATTGATAAAAACCACAACAACAACTCGGCAAAACATAAAAAAAAAAAAAACATATTGAAGTACATTAATACAATAATGAAATGAAAACTCCATGCGATTGGACATGCCTCCTGTTTATTGGATCCATCCCTGCCGTGAGCTATTTTATAAAGTAATGTGGAGAAAATCCCCAGTGATGCCGGCGTCATACACACAGTTATACACAATCCATTATCTGCTCTTTGAAACTGGCCGTCTGAAAATTTTAATAGATTTTTGTGTTTCATTAACAGTCCCGCCACGCAATGACATCATCACCCGCGGGCTCAAATCCGCAGCCAGGCTGTTAGACGTTGATACGTCTCTTGTCCGAAAGATGGAGGCTGTAGGACTTGTGATCTCCCAATTGCCCAGCCACACTAAGCCAGGTTCTGAGAGCAGATTAAATGGCCCTCCATCGATCGCTGCCTTTTAATGCGCCTTTGCCTCAAAAGCAAAAACCAAAAATATGCCATCGTGTTGCCTCTCGACGGCTGTCTTATGAGGGCCACTTGGCTGAATGGGTGTGTGCAGCTCATCTGAGAAAGTCTGCTTCAGCTAATGCAGTCATCGAGGGAAGCGCGCGCTTGTGTAACTGAGCCGCCGTCACAACGCCAAGTGTTTCGTCTCATCCATGCAAAACAAAACCGGCAGAAGGCAGAAGCAAACAACAACAACACAAGTAGGCTACGTCGTGTGGAAGGCAGCCAGGAAACTCTCAGTGCTCAGACAGGGTTCTGGAGTGGCAGCACTTGTGTTTGAAGTTTTATGGAGAGAATTATGTTGAAGATCAATGCTGAACATTTAATATTTAGCTTCAAGAGCTTTATTCTGCTCTGTATGACATGATCAGCAGTGGCCACTCTTGTGGAATGAGAATTAAACACATGTTTGGAATAGCATACTAGTACACTACTTCTGTTTCTGCAGTATATAGTATGTATATTCTGCACGGTATGAACATTTTCTGTATGCATGGCCTGCTACTTGAATTAAATACTGTTTTACTATTTATTGAATATCGCACACAATTGCAATACATTTTTTTTTAAAATACAATACGTGAAACAGAATGCATTTCACAGTGAAAAACATTAAAGGGGACCTATTACACTACGTTCCAAATTATTATGCAAGTGACATATCAGTAAGATTTTAGTACAATAAACATTCAGATTTTAGTTTTTCTAAGAAAATGTTTGTTTGTTTATTTATCCATGTCTTTTTAGATAACTGGTATCAATCTCAGACAAAATCATTTGCCAGATCTATGGAAACCCTACTTAGAGGTTGTTCCATATTATTAAGCAAGTCACAGTTCTCATGCAATATGGGGAGGAAGAAAGATCTTTCTGAAGATGAAAAGCATGAAATGGTGCAATATTGTGCAAAAGGCATGAAAACAACTAATATTGTGTGAAAACTGAATGGAGATTATCGAATTATCTTAAGATTTGTGCGTGATTTAGAGCACAGCAGAACTCGGTCATATAAAGGCTTATTGAGGAAAGTTCCTGTCAAAAAAATTAATTGTATTAAAAGGGCAGCTATAAAAAAGCCAGTGTTGAGCAGCAAACAGGTATTTGAAGCTGCTGGTGCCTCTGGAGTCTCAAGAAGCTCTCCATGCAGGCTGGCAGTTGTGCGTAAAGATGCATTTCAGCCACAACTAACCAAACCTCACAAAGAGAAACATTTACAGTGGTTTTAGAAATACATGAAGACTCATTTTAAATAGTTTTATTCACTGACTAATGCCGTACTACAATGGATGGTCTAAATGGATGGATTTCTGGATGGTTGGTAAATGGCCACCACGTTCCAACAAGACTGCGACATCAGCAAGGAGCTGGTGGGTGATGATTTGGGCTGGAAGACTGGGAAGTGAGATGGAGGGTATTAAAATGACTTTTGCAAGATATGTGGAGTTCATAACTGGCCATTTTCAGCTATGATATAAAAAGGAGGATAGTGCATAATACAACTCACTATTGTACAATGCACTATGCACTATCCCATGCTGCAAAAAACACCACAGCAATAAAACTGTTTGAAAATGTATTTCTACACCCACTGTAAATGTTTCTCTTTGTGAGGTTTGGTTTGTGGTGTCTAAAATGCATCTTTACGCACAACTGCCAGCCTGCATGGAGAGCTTCTTGAGACTCCAGAGACACCAGCAGCTTCAAATACCTGTTTGCTGCTCAACACTGGCTGTTTAAATACAATTTTTTTTTTTTTTTTTTTGATAGGAACTTTCCTCAATAAGCCTTTATCTGACCGAATTCTGCTATGCTCTAAATCACGCACAAATCTTACAATAATTCGATAATCTCCATTCAGTTTCACACAATATTAGTTGTTTTCATGCCTTTTGCACAATATTGCACCATTTCATGCTATTCATCTTCAGAAAGATCTTTCTTTGTCCCCATATTGCATGAGAACTGTGACTTGCTTAATAATGTGGAACAACCTCTAAGTAGGGTTTCCTTAGATCTGGCAAATTATTTTGTCTGAGATTGATACCAGTTATCTAAAAAGACATGGATAAATAAACAAACAAACATTTTCTTAGAAAAACTAAAATCTGAATGTTTATTGTACAGAAATCTTACTGATTTGTCTCTTGCATAATAATTTGGAATGCAGTGTATGCCCCTTTTCACAAGAGTATGCTGTACTGCAAATGAAAATCATGTCCGATATCACTTCTGGTTCATTCGTCATATTTGACATGGAAGGTCAAGTCATTTTTCTCATAGCATTTTGACAAACTGCACATTCTGACAAAAAACTGCACATTCTGGTACCTAATGCATACTGAAAATGTGCATAGTATGCACAGTATGCATCATATATACTGCAGAAAAAGAGTTGCATGCTGTGCTGCAGTTGAAAAACACGTCTAATGTCTCTTCCGGTTCTTTCAGCATATTTGAAATGGAGTTTGAAAGTGATGAGCATTGCATTGTGGAATCAGATGCAGCATCACACACATTGAGCACAGTTTTTTTTTTTTTTAATATATGTATATTTTGTGCTATTTAGGTTCATTCACGGCTAATTATGAGATTTCAACTCGGGACACGTCCTTGTAGAGATCCAGAAATCATAAGAAATGTATAATAAAATCATGTCTGATGTCACTTCCAGTTCATCTTGGAAATGGAAGGTCAAGTGAAGAGCATTGCATTTTGGGACGCAGCGTCGCACCCAGCATGCTCTGTACTGTTTGTGCAGAAATAGTTTGAGCAGTATGTTAAAGTAGTGTGCTATTCTGAACACTCTTTGGTTTTTTAATTCTCTTGCATCTTCTTTTCTCGCCGTCTCTTACCGCCGTCTGACAGCATCTCGCTGCTGCATGCTTCTTGCCCCTCCCTTCATCCCTGGAGCTCTCTCTCTCTCTTTTTCTCTCTCTCTCTCTCTCTTTCCTAAGCAGGTGTTCGTTGATTTCTTCTCCCTGAGGTAACATGGGTTTTGTTCTTAGTGCCAGAGCTGAATTATACTGACAGAGCAGACTCCTGGGTAGCAGCCGCATAACCTCCCCCGCCCCGCGCCCTCCGGCCCTCTCGCATTTCCCCGTCTCTCCTCCGTAAGGAGTGCTTCTCAGCAGCTCCACGGGCCGTGCCAGATGCCCAGAGCAGGCCGTTTCCACCCACGTTCTCTCCCTCTGTGACGTGGCCTTGCACAATGCAGCATGCATTCAGAATGAGTGTGCCACGCTCTGCATCAGTGTCAGGTAGATAATTCTGAAAGAAAGTTTCATTTATCAATGTCAAAGAGAAGATGGTAGCTGAAGACCCACGGGGATGTGTACACTGTATATTCTGCCTATTGGTTGAGACAGGAAGTGATGTGGGGCCTGTGATGTAACATGACTTTAAAGGCACAATATGTAATTTTTCACCACTAGAGGTCACCTAGTGGGACCCGGGCAGAAATTATGTTCATGGATACGATTATTAACATTACTGTAGTATGAAGCAGAGCAGGGCCAGGTGATGTTGGAGCTGAACGAGGCCGCTGGAACTAATGAGAGCAGCAGAACTTTTATTATGCCGCAGTCGCTGCTTCCGCTTCTTCTGTTCAAGCGTATGTGGGGTAAAGCAGCACTGTTTATCATATTAGATACATTTGAGAGTGCTGAAAATGATGTTATAATGTTACTCGCTCTGCGGCAGCTGTGAGACACTTGTTGCACTCTACAGTAAGATAGATCAATATTAGAATATGGCTTGTGTTGATGCAATTAATTTAAAACATATTGTATGATGGAGAAAATGCTGTATTAATGTTAATAAAATTAAAGCTGCATCTGATTATGCTATGTTAGCTACTTCACAAAATAGTGTTTTTCTCTGAGGCATCAAGAAAACGAGATTTAAACAATAAGACTAAACGTGTTGAGCTACATAACATAATTCATTTTCTATCTATAAATGTATCAAAACAGTTGTTGCCTTATCTAATAAAACTTATAATATTAAAGCTTTCTTTGGTGTTTCCATGGTTTCTACAAAATAAAACCAGAAACTGAGGGTAACACGAGTAAGATTTTACTGTGACGCACGGACACAGTCCGTGTCCTGGTTAAAATTTCTCTGGATTTAAACATTCTTAGAAACATGTGGGATAATGTAAGTACACAAGTCAACGAAATATATAACATTGTTCTAGTGGATATTTTAATCCAAAAATATTACATATTGTGCATTTAACTGTCTTAATACATGTTCCTGATCTTATTGTGCATGTTTGATAATATTTACCAAATATACCTGTAATTGTTTCTGCATATTAAAGATTATCATTTGGTACTGGGATAGCAATAGATTTAACCCTTTAAGAGCATTCATTATGAACATTTATAATATTTTCAGCTTTTAGAATACTATTTTCAATTTTTTTTTGTGCTCAATATTGTGCACATTATTGCAAAAATTAAAAAAAAATGTTTTTAATTAAATATGATAAAGAATAGTTATAAAAGCTTTCAAAATTCTATAGTTTAATAATATTAATTAGCTGGTTTATGAGGGGACAGATTACATTCTCCATCATTCTCTGTGGCTGCATTAGAATGATAAAATACAAAGAAAAGCATAAATTACACATGCAATACTTGCAGTGGAGTGTTAAAAAAGCATCAGGAAGCGGAATAAGAGATAAACAAAATTATTTATAATATTTGCTAACATATAAAAATAAATAATTAAAAATAAAATAAATGCATTCATTCTGAGTGGTTGTCACTTCTTAGTAAGTTTCATCTGACATTTACCTGTAATTGTTTCTGCATATTTTAAGATTTAGATTATCATCACCAACACAGCAATGGATTTAACCATTTAAAAGCATTTATTATATTTTAGCCTGTTATTTTCAGATATTATAAGAAATTATTTGTTCATTATACTCGTTTGATGCCTAAATTGATTTTCTTTTTTTAAAAGCAGCATCAATTTTAAAGGCTACTTGCCTTAAAAGTTGTTTTGCATAATCACTCTAAATGGTTGCCTCTTCTTTGTAGCATTTTCTATACTTTTAGACACCAAGTTTTTCCTCCAAGTGTTGTAGAAAAATACAGCAAAAGATTCAATTATTGGGATGCAGCAGGAGTCATTAATAAGCTCGTTCCATTGTGATACGCCGCAGCGCTTATGCATACAAAAATTAAACAAAAAGGCAAATGAGATCTAAATGCCAGCACGACGACGAATGCGTATTTGCTCAAATATTCATGCGTATTCAGCACTTTTCTTTATCTAATGATTGGATAAAAGCCTCGTGTTTTCACACGGGCAGTGCGACATGACGTGTTCACTTTACCGCGAAACACTGCGCATTTAATCCGGTGTGGTGAGTAATCAAGTCCCATCATGCAATAGTGAAATAGGTTAGATACGTTAATTAATCAAGACATAACAATAACAACTTCTTGACAACTTTGATAAAGATAACTTTTGATAACAACTTGGCATTACCGCCTGGGTCCTAAAGGAGACCCGTTTTCTGGGGGGGCTCGATTTCTTATGACACCGGCTCTTTTGAAAGAGACTCAAACCATTTTTGACAAATGTGTCAAAATGACCCGTGTGCAGGGATGCATTTGCACGGTACCACGGGGCCTTTTCTTTTGGCGGGAGTGTGTGAGGTTTTCTGCGAGGCAAGTAACAGTTTAACTACTGTATTGATCCGGGAGTGCTATGGGGTTTGGGCTTTTATCCAAGATAGAAATGGGGGTAAAACTGACATGTCTTTGGGGATGTGGAGCTGCGAGCTGCGTTGACAGAGCTGGAAGGTTCGATGGTAAAGATCTCTGATGGAGTTTATCAAGCTTGTGCGGTCTCTCTTCCACATGGTATAGATGTATATCGACGAATACATGGAGAGGAAATTATGTCCGGAGAATTGAGCAGTATGCAAGCATTATATGAACAGAAGACGAGCGCTTGGCAACGTCAGGTAACAACGCTGCGTGACAGCCGAGTGTTTCATAAGTCACCGGTGTGTGATCAGTGTTTACTGTGCAGTGGGGTTTATGCACCAAATAGTAGGCTACATGTGTAATCAATACAGAACTGTGAGTAAAGTGAGGTACAAAAATCCCTTAATCTGTTTGCAAACCGAAGCCAAATCTGTATCTCATGACACCAGCTAAGTCAATACGCGATGTGAACTAAGTGGAATTAATGATCCGTTTAAACAGATTCAGTCCATGAACCACTCCAACCTCTTTTGCATACTTGAAAGAAGTTAAAGTTCCCTTAGATCACAATGTATTCTTGATTTTTCTGGTTAATACTGATGCAGTGCTGGTCTAGGTGGTCACTGGGTCAACCAAAGTCTTGCCGGTTAAAGAAAATGAAACCATATTGATCATGATAACCAACATGATGCTACTACTGTATATTGTGCATCTTTAGAATTTCTTTTTTCTTTTGTTTTTGTTTGAACACACAAATATTCAAAGGTTTTAGGTCAGTTAGATTTTTCTTGTATTGATTTTTTGTTATTATTCAGCATGGATGATTTAAATTGATCAAAAGTGACTTTTAAAATCTTAAGCTATTTAAAATAAATGCTGTTCTTTTGAATTTGAATAAATTACATTTGACTATATATTCACATAGAAAACAGCAATTTTAAGTTGTAATAATTTTTTACAGTATTACTGTTTTTACTGTATTTTTTATCAAGTAAATGCAGCCTTGGTGAGCAGAATAGACTACATTACATTAAATACATTACAAAAATCTATTTGACCCCAAACTTTTGTACAGTAGTGTGTATATAATATTTATTTTCCTGTATTGGATATTTAATTCTTTATACAGATGTTGCATATTTTTCTGCATATATTAATATTTACATTATTATCTAGCACTAGTGTAAATCTGTTCTGTCATCATTGCTTTGTACACTCTAAAAAATGCTGGGTTAAAAACACCCCAAGTTGGGTTGAAAATGGATTTGAAAATGCATTTTTTAGAGTTTACCAATTTTAGTTTTTGCTTAGATTTATGTAACTTTATTACATTGAGTTTAATGAACTTAAAACATTTAATCAGTTTCCTCAAACCATTTAAGTAGCTATATAGTTGTTAAGACTTAGATTTGTTAACTGAATGACTGGAATAAACTTAAAATCTTTAAGTTGAGTTTACTCTAATGATTGACTAAACCAACACCAAAATGTAAGTCAATTTAACTTAAAGTGGTCATGAACTGTGTTATTTTATAATGTTTTTTGGGGTGCACTTATAATGTTAGTATGCATTTACAATTTAGAAATAAAAGGCATTTTCCTACCCTGATTTTATCCCTCTGATTTGAACGCTCTGTTTTAAGGGGCGTGTCTGCTGTGAGACTTCAGTGTAAACGCCCACTGCTGTGATTGGCTGACATCTTTGCATATGAATTAGCTCAGTATTACTCTCTCAAAAACTTTTAGCACCTTTTTACTATTACAGCTCTCAAGGTTAATTAATCGTGAAAAGTGTTGATTATAGCATTACATGTAGATCTGTTGCATTATATTTAGATCGTGGCATGAAAGGTTGCAGTGATGAACATTGTAGTTGTTGAGATCATGAAAGCAGTGATCTCGTCAATTTCTGCACACTAACGAATGCTTTCATCATAACTAACAGTGCAAACGTGATGTAACTAAGAGATTAGTTGAATAAAACGTGAGTTTTGGTGCGAGTCCAGAACTCAGTCACTGATAAACTCACACTGTTTGATTGACAGCTCCAGCGATTGTTAAAGGAGCGTTCTTTGATCGCTTTCTTTATATAATTTAATCACTGTTTAAATAACAGATTATTTTCATCTTACTTAGAGAAACAAGGTGAAGTTGAGCGTTTAGTCACTGGTTTGATTTACTGACACACAGACAAAGATCATCTGACTGTACATGAATCATTAATATCAGATCAGGCATTAGAATGAACACAGTTACTGACATGTTGTTGCATTACTGTCGAGTCCATATCGTAAAAGTCGATTAATTTACCAAAGAATCCACAGTGAAATGTACTGAATACGAAAATAAATAACCATATTCTTGCATTAGGATCCTTTGAAAGGTAATGTTAGTTTAGTCCTGTATCGCTCTTCTCTCCTCCTCATCTCACTAACACACCAGTGGGCGGGGCTAATGTTGCAATGATGAAGTAGGTGTTGATTTCTTCTGTGGAGGCGGAGTTTCAACTATCTATAGACGCATTACGGGACGAGTCGTTCGATGGGTCTGGTGTCAATAAAAGCTTTTATTGGACTAACAAGCAAGTTTTCAGTTCTGAAACTTATAGGACACTCTTATAGTACGATGACCTCTTATATATCAAAAGCTCAAGGACAAGTTGATTTCTCAATTCATGACCCCTTTAATGTACAGTAAATGAGTTTACAGTACTCATACTTATTGGTTTTAAATCCTAAATGGTTTAAGGCAGTCGGTTTCCTCAAATGGTTTGAGTTGCCGTAACTTATCAGGTTTTACAGTGTAACTATAGATTATGAAGCACCATAAAAATTGTCCGTACAAATTTTTGTGCTATATTCCAGGACTTCTGAAGTCAGATGATAGCTTTGTGTGAGGAACGAACCCAAAATAAATTTGTTTTTCACTTATAATCTTCTTCTTTGCTGTAAATAATGTCAACTATTCCTTAAGCTAGTTAAGCAGTCTAGTTGGCAATGATAGTAACCAGGCCTGCTGGTCTTTTCAGTAAGGAAGCTCAAATCTCCCTCCTCGCACATACAGAAATAGAGTGATCCATCGTGTGCTTGAGTAAACGGTGACCAGGTGGTTGAAGTCAGTGCCGTTGCGGTGGTGTGGATGTGACAGGTGGCCAAAGGGCAGGTAAGAAGCGGCGATCTGAACTCGACTGTCTCAGAGCAGGAAGAGCGGAGGGAGGCGCATTCAAGGGCTTCACGCAGCCCAGCCGGAGTTAATGGGATCAGACGTGGAAAAACAGGATCTATCTGCCAGTTAATGTTTAATCCTCTCCAGCCTCAGGCTCTAGCCATCTGATAATTCTTGGGCTGCCTCTCTTCATCATCAAGGTGTCAGAAGGAAGTGCCTCTGTAAATATTTAATTGGTTGCAGTGTGCCGCCCACTTCTCTTCTTCATCCGCCGTCTCTCCTTCCACAGTGTTTTGTTGTAGTCTTTGGCCGCATGACTCTCCCATGTTGCCTTATTGACTAGTGGTCAGCTGTAGTATTACAATTCAGTGGTTGCAGAAATTCACAAAATATTGAAACCGATAAAATTAACTTTTTTATATTAAAAAATAAATGAAAATAATCAAATGAGATAAAGTACTAAATAAATTAAAGTTATATATTTAGTTAGTTTTAAATGCAATTTTGCATTTAAAAATATATTATTTATTGTTGCATTTAACTACATATTTAAAAATTAATTAAATTAACAATTTTGCATATAACTATATTTAGTGCTGTCAAATAATTAATCGCGATTAATCACATCTAAAATAAAACTTTGTGTTTACATAATATATTTGTGTGTACTGTTTATATATATATATATATATATATATATATATATATATATATATATATACACGCACACACATACATGTATATATTTAAGAAAGATTTACATGCATGTGTGTGTATAAATAAATAAATATAAATAATATAAATATTAATATTTTATATATAAATATTATATATTTTTGTTATATACATGCATGTGTGTGTATTTTTAAATGCATAATAAATATGCACAGTACACTAGACTTATTAGCCGTTATTCGGTAATGCGATATATCGTGATAATGAATGAATGCACGGTATTGTTAACGTGGGCATTTCAAAATAGCATAAATAATAATTTATTACCAATTATTAAAATTTTTATAATGCATATAAGAATACTTTCCTCATCAATCGTATAAAATGCACAACAGCGCTGTATTCTGCGTCAAAAGAACACGCGCTCAGATGTAAACAAGCCAAACGTGCATGTGGCACATGGCGGAACCAGTGAAGGAGACGAGCTGAATGAAAGTGCGCGTTCACTCTCTGACAGCAGAGGGCGCTGATGGAACAGCAGAGTGCAATGGTTACCCAGGAAACCCCATAAACAAAGCAACTGCGCTGGTGAAGTTTTTAAAATGCCTCAAACATATATTTTAATCTGGACTACAACATGCCCTAATGATTAGAAATGTTCTGATTATGTGTTATTGTTCAGTAAAACTTAAAGACATACGGCTTCATTAGTTAACATGTTAATTAATTATTACCAAACTGACAATGAAAAATACTTATAAAGTATTAATTATTCTTAGTTAATGTTAATTTCTTAGTTACTGTTTAATAACATTATTAAAATCAAAAGTACTTATTTAATGGACCTGAGAGAAAACTAACAATGATCAGTTGTGTTTCTAAACTAACATTAACAAAAAATAACACTTTCTGTAACAAATGTAGCTGTTGCTCAACCTTAGTTAATGCATTAAATAATGAGACCTTATTGTAAAGTGTTACCTGTTGTTCTTTATGGCCTAATTCATTTGCACTTTAATCTGTTTGACTTTATATTTTTTGTGTGTATTGCATTACTGTATTTAAACATTCAGAGTTATTTTTGTTACTACAAAAAGAGTTCTTAAACCTGTTATACTATGACAACACTTTTTTTGCAACTTATTCCAATATCGTGATAACAGCTTCAGCAATTAATTGCAACATGAAAATTTGATATCGTCACATGCCTACAGTACACACATTATGTAAACAAGTTTGTTTTGTTTTGTTTATTTTGGATGTGATTAATCGTGATTAATTGTTTGACAGCACTACTATATATATTTTTTATTTGAAAAAAAAAATCACTTATTGGCTAATAATTAAAATAATAAAACAAATTAGTTACTTTTTATTTGCAAAGTTATTTATTTAATTAGGTATTTTTATATGACTGTATATATTTTATAAATTGTCTTTTTGGTTAATTCAATTATATAACATTTGTAACAAACTTGTGTAACATCATAAGTGGCAAATGCTTTTCCTCCCAAAACTGTTTTCAGCAGGTTATTGTCACGCTTTTATTTTTTCCTCTAGATCCTCAGCATTCATGATGGTTTGGCTTTCAAAAGTTTCAGTTTTTATTTGATCATCAAGGGCAGTGAGAAATAGATGTGCAGTACAAAGGCGTCGAGGCTCTCTGCCGTCGAACTCCAGCTCGCTTTTGTTAATAACTTTGCGCCAGAAGCAAGTGCAATTACAAACGAGAGCATGTAAAAGTCAAGGGGATACAAATCATGTTTGAATTAATGTCCCACAGGTCTCAGGGAATCAAGCCCCGAAGCCTCTCTGAGGCGAGGCACCAAACACAGCAAATGATGCATCTGTTTTAGGCCCAGTGAACAGTTAAAGGATGCTGAGGGTGTCTCTAGACACGGGAGAGACGCTTTAGGAAGACATTTAACTTTGAAGGACAGAGCTAAAGAGAGCTTTGAGTTGTTGGACCAAGAGATGAAATGTAAGTGCTGTTGAATGAATGCCAGAGCTGCAACATGGTGTTAATGATCTGGAGAAAATAGCTGCTACAGTGAAAACTGCTTCTTCATGCTGTTTCGGCTCCTGCAGCTCCACGGTTCTTAGAGTGTTGACAGTTTTACTAGGTTTTATCTTGTTTTTTAGTGTGTCTTTCAAGTTCAGTTTAGCTTTCATTTTAACAAACTGTACAAATTATCTTGTTAAAGTGAATGCCCCTTTCACAAGATGTAATATAAGTCCCCAGAATGTGTCTGTGAAGTTTCAGCTCAAAATCCCCCACAGATCATTTATTATAGCTTGTCAAATTTGCCCCTATTTGGGTGTGAGCAAAAACACACCGTTTTTGTGTGTCCCTTTAAATGCAAATGAGCTGCTGCTCCCGCCCCCTTTCCAGAAGAGGGCGGAGCTTTAACAGCTCAACAGCAACAAAGCTGGAGAATCTCACGCAGCCAAAATGAGGTAACGGTGTTCAGCCTTACATTGTTCAAACCGGAGTTGACACTGATGGAGAGACTCAGGAAGAAGTTACAACTTTTAGACGTTTCTGAATGGTTAGTGGATAAATTGATGTAGTTGCTGTGGAGTTGATTTAACTCATCCACTAGCATGTGCCGTCATGTTCATCTTTTGTGCAAATCCAGCATTGAATTGACCCTCGTTTGTGAAGCAGTCCGGCGCAAAATGACGGCATGACAACAACACTCTACTACAACAACTCTTCCTCTTAAACAACAGAACAGTTAGCATGCTTTGGGGGCGTTAATATTATAATAAGATCACCTTCCTACGTCACCAGGGGAGCGAAATCTGAGCGTCTCGTTTTTCACATGTTTGCAGAGAAAGCTTGCCAAAACAAAGTTACTGGGTTGTCCTTTTTCACGTGGGATGATACGTCATGATATGTCCCCTTTAAATGTAACAAAATTTGTAAACATTACATTAACTCTTTTATATTTATATAACTATTAAAGGTGCCCTAGAATCAAAAATTTAATTTACCTTGGCATAGTTGAATAACAAGAGTTCAGTACATGGAAAAGACATACATTGAGTTTCAAACTCCATTGCAAAACAGGCGAATCTCAACATAACACTGACTGTGATGTAACAGTCGGGATCATTAATATGTACGCCCCCAACATTTGCATATGCCAGCCCATGTTCAAGGCATTAGACAAGGGCAGCTAGTATTAACGTCTGGATCTGTGCACAGCTGAATCATCAGACTAGGTAAGCAAGCAAGAACAATAGTGAAAAATGGAGTAATAATAACTGACATGATCCATGATAACATGATATTTTTAGTGATATTTGTAAGTTGTCTTTCTAAATGTTTCGTTAGCATGTTGCTAATGTACTGTTAAATGTGGTTAAAGTTACCATCGTTTCTTACTGTATTCACGGAGACAAGACTGTCGTTATTTTCATTTTTAAACACTTGCAGTCTGTATAATTCATAAACACAACTTCATTCTTTATAAATCTCTCCAACAGTGTGTAATGTTAGCTTTAGCCACGGAGCACTATCAAACTCATTCAGAATCAAATGTAAACATCCAAATAAATACTATACTCACAGGAATCGATGTATGCATGCAGCATGCATGATGAACATCTTGTAAAGATCCATTTGAGGGTTATATTAGCTGTGTGAATTTGCACTGTATTATAGGCGAGAGCTCAGGGGGCAGGGAGTGTTAGATTTAAAGGGGCCGCAGCCTGAATTAGAGCATAGTTAATGATGCCCCAAAATAGGCAGTTAAAAAAACTAAATTAAAAAAATCTATGGGGTATTTTGAGTTGAAACTTCACAGACACACAGGGGACACCCTAGACTTATATTACATTTTGTGAAAGAATGTTCTAGGGTACCTTTAAGAATATTTGTCAGCTGATCCTGTATGGGCCATTTCTAACTCCATCATAAACCGCTCCATCTGACTCTGATAACACACATGACAGTTTTCCAGACAATGCATCAAACACATGGTTCATGTGTTTTTTTATGTCAGTCAGACAGCCGCTCTCTGATGCACTTTTACTTTGTGCTGACTCTTTCACAGCTGTTTTCACATGTTGTCTTTGGTCCATAGGGATCTAGATTGAGTTGTGAAAGATTTGAGATGGTGAAACTCTGATGTTGTGGATCTTATAGTACATCTATGATCTCTCCTGCAGCCTCTTTGCAGTGTTATGAGCCAATATTTTATGGTTGACTTATCTATATATCTTGAGCGTTTTTTTACATGGCATTAGGGATGTCCTGATCAAGTTTTTTGTGCCCCCAATCCGATCCAAGTCATTGAATAGTCCCAATCATATATCCGATATAATTTACTCACCCCTGTGTCATCCAAGATGTTTATGTCTTTCTTCAGTCTAAAAGAAATTAGTTAATTTTTTCTCCATATACTGGACTTCAACAGTTACCAAGTCCACTATATGGAGAAAAATCCTGGAATGTTTTCCTCAAAAATCTTAATTTCTTTTCGATTGAAGAAAGAAAGACATAAACATCTTGAATGACATGGGGGTGAGGAAAATATCAGGAAATTTTAATTCTGAAGTGAACTAATCCTTAAATGTGACTTCAACACCATTTCTTACAAATCTTATTCAATTGCCATGTCTGTTTTGTTTTATTATCAGGTGCATTTCTCACTGCCCACATATTATTTTACCTCAGTAAGCAAACCTGGTGCATCATCTCATTTCTGCTGGGAGCACCCTGGGAAAAGACCGATGTGGTTTGCACAACAGAGCGAAAATAGAACGGAGCACTTCATAATCAAGCGTATTTGTGCATGCGGCATGGGAGTGTTGACCCAGCTAGAGATATAACACGCCAAGCTAGGGAGCAGAACCTGCCAGGTATTAAAATCTGAGGTGCCAATTGAGCTGTGAAGATAAGAATTGAAAAGGGAATTGGGAATAGCCCCCTCTGTTTTATACCCA